>NC_058025.1:355000-432500 GCF_019176455.1 Solea senegalensis | reverse complement strand
ACATCATCATCACCATGACGATGAAGGTCATTCACCACTTTATTACCCGCTGCACGTTACGCCCACTCTGTGGAAGCTCCACCCCCTCACAGGTTCAAAGACACTTGTCCATAATGTAAATAATGACACAACCTTTTTAACACAAAGGTCAACAAAAAATAAACAAACACAGAGGATTGTGGGTAATCAGTCACAGAGAACAAGGTTTTTTTCTTTATCAGCCAAGTTTTACTCACACACACTATTACACAAACACACACACTATTACACACAAACACACTTTTACACACACACACACACACTAACACTAATAAACACACACACTAATACACACACATTATTAAATGTTTTAAACGACTGAAGCAGCAGGAAGTGATGACATCATCATCTGTGACCTGACGTCTCATGTTGATGATGTCATCAGTGATATTTTTAAATGTTCTTTTTTTAACTCACAATTTACTCATTTATTAAAACAACTTTAGAGTCATGTGACTCGTCATTACTGCAGTGTTATTTTCAATGCAACCACTAGGGGCCGCCAGTTTCAACACAACGGTAAATCAAGTGTCATCATGTTTGTTTATTGACACATCTTTAAAAACAAAATCTCCTGAGACATCGAAATCACGCGAGACTTTACCTCGAGCTGAAGCTAACAGCTGAGTTGTCACTTTATCACAGATGTCGTCATGGATACAGAGACAGCACATGCTGTGCTCACAGCGCCCTCTGCTGGACAACTGTGCTCATATAGCTCAATATTTCTGCAGTTTTCTCATTTAATCCAGACTAAATCTCTCACGCCTGATTCACTGAATCAGTTTACTCACATTTGTTTGTAAACAAACAACTTACTGCTTCTTTCAAAAACCTTCAATGCTCTGACGACACTGATGTGTGCTCTTCAAACCCCACCCCCAAACTCCTCCTCCACGTCTGTGGCGTTGTGAGCGATGACGTCGTTGCGTCAGTCAAAAATTTCTTTGCACCTTGACTTTTTTTCACGTTGGATTAAACGAATGATATTTATGCAAATGAGCAGGTGTTTTTTTTATTGATGATTAACAGCTGACAGTCGCAGTCAGTTCATGGCATTATCATCATCATCATCATCATCATTATTATTATTATTGTCGTCGTTTGTAAAGAGCGAGTGTCAGGTCATGTGACTGTGACTCAACATGAATCTGTGATTCCTGAATGTTTATGTAAATATTTGTCACTACGGTAACAGCCCCTCCCCCCATTAATGTAATAGATCTGGTACTTAATTCTTTTTCATTTCATGTCAATAAATAAATGAATAAATAAATAATTACTGTTTATCACCAAACAAAACAAACTCCTGTCATTTGTTTCCTCTCTGGTGACACCTAGTGGTCAAAGGTCAGGTGTCCTCACAAACGTCATACTTGTGTGTACTCTTGTACTTGTGTGTACATTAATAAAATACAAATGAATAATAAATAAAAACAAAATGACACGTTACCAACAAATCTACACAGGCCGAGGTAACGCTGCCCTCTGCTGGACACTGAGCAGCGAGCGTCTGCAGAGGCGGAGCTTATCACCTCTGACAAATCCGTCAGATGTTAAAACACAAACCACATGTTTGAATTCTAAACGACTCAAATCATCTGAAAACTTTGTCCAGGACAAAGGATTATATTTGTATTCTCTGCTGCTATGTTCCACCCAAATGCATTCTGGGATACATGGCTTTCCCAAGTACGCTCAAGTCACCACCCGATGCATGCTGGGTAAAACGGTCGGAGCGAGGACACTTCCGGGTTTGAGAACCGTACTCGCTGCTCACGGACTTGAGAATTAGAACAAAACTTGAACTGAGACTGATGACGTTTCACAAGTATTAATGTGTAATTTATGTGTGCGTGTGTTTGTCGCAGCATGAGGAAGAGCGAGCGAGTGCGCGCGAGAACCGCAGACCTGTCAAGTTTGACAACTACAGTAACCGGAAGTGATGCAGCTCGTCCTTTAAAAATAAAACTAAAAAATGATAGTTTACGTGGGAGAAAATACTTTTTGTTCAAAGAAAGTGACGCTTTAATAAAATCTGGTCAAATATTAAACTTGTGTTCACACAGTTCAAAGTTCACATAAGACATTTGAACTTAGTGATGGAGGCAGCAGTGTGTGTGTGTGTGTTTGTGTGTGTGTGTGTGTGTGTGTGTGTGGTCGACAAACTTCAGTTTAACCGTGAGATAAAGACGTGATCACAGACAGACAGACGACTTTTGTGACGCAGAGATCATAGAAAGTTAAACTGACGCAGATTTATTTTAGTCTTTTAATTAGTGGATAAAATGTGCGTGTGTGCGCGTGCACAGTCAGCACCTTACACAACCACGTTAAAAAAAAAAGACCTGAACAAACTCTTCAAATGACTCGGCTCATGCTTTTACTGTGAAAGTCTCCATCGGAAGTTGTGTGTCGTCACTGACAGGTGCTGACGGCAATGGGCGGGGCCACGGGGACTGCGGCGATAAACAAACTCACGCAGTGAATCGTCACAGACTCTGCAGCAGTTTATCACGCGACTGAACCGAATCAGGGCTTTAACCCGGGTCACGGTCTGGACCTCATCTGGAAACGAACCGGTCTGACCCGGTTTATGTGACGCGTTCACGTCCCCGCGGATTAAAGACACAAACATGACGGAGCTGAGGAGGCGAGGAGGCGGAGGAGGAGACAGTCCCGAGAACATGAGCGACAAGGTAAGGAAGCAAGGAGACAAGGACACACGAGGGCGAGGAGACAAAGTATGAGACAAGAGAACGAGGACGTAATGAGGAGACGAGGGTGGGAGGCAAGGAGACAAGGACACGAGTTGACAAGAGTGAGGATCGAAGGAGTTAAGGGGGAGGACACGAGGGCTGATAGAAGGACATGAGATTGAGGAGACAAGTGGTGATAGAAGGACTCAAGAGTTTGGAGACAAGTGAGGACAGAAGGACACGAAGACAAGGAGGCAAGTGGTGATTGAAGGAGTCAAGAGTGAGGGGACAAGGGCTTAAAGAAGGAAGCATGAGTGTCTTCAGAACTGGTTCTGCTGGTTCTTGTCAGACTGGGTCAGCTAGTTAACCGTCTCCGTCAGTTGTCGATCATCTAACGTCTGTTACTGAGTTAGCCTCTGGTTAGCTTCAGTAATCCTCCGTCTGTAACGAAGTTACATACACAGTGAAACGATCACGTGTTCATTTATTCACGTGAACACAAAAATATCAAAAATACACATGAAAATAAAAATGGGATATTAGACTGTGCGCGTGCGCCCAGGTATTACCTAAACCTGTTTACACACTCACATTATGGGGACTTGTTTTCCTTGTGGGGACAAAAATCAAGTCCCCATAATGTAAATGACTACATTTTAAGGTGAAGATGTGTTTTAAGGTTAGGTTGAGGTTAGAGTTAGGGTCAGGATTAGGATTAGGATTAGGGCAGTAGTAATTGTGGTTAAGGTTAGAGTAAGTCTCCAGGAAATGAATGTAAGTCAATGCAATGTCCCCTCATGTCATGAATGTTGTACGTGTGTGTGTGTGTGTGTGTGTGTGTGTGTGTGTGTGTCAGGAGGCTGATGCTGAGGACAGACTCGGTCTTCAGCCTGATACAGATCCAGATCCAGATCCAGATGTTGATATGGACTGTAAAGCAGACACTCCAGATGTTCCTCTGTCCACAGCTGACATTGACAACACTCCACAGTGTCTGAACAAGGCTCTGGAAGGACTGCCACCAAGGTACACACACACACACACACACACAGTGCAGGAGTGTGCGCCTCTGGTTCTCAGCAGCAGGGGGCGCTCTCTTCTGAAGTGGTGTTCGTTTGACGTCTAAATGGTTGGTGATTAGTGAATTAATCAATTATTCATTGATTAACTGATTAGTTGACTACACACAGTGTTGTTCCGTGATGAATGGATGAATTTAGTGTGTTCACAGATGGCGCATTTCCACCGGCTCGCCTCGCCTCGGCACGATTAGGTCGCATCTCCACTACTAAAAAGAACCTACTTAACGTGGGCGGAGTCATCACTGCACGGCCGAGTGAAACTGCGGTGACTTTGTTTTAAACGCGACACACACACACACACGAGTGACGGGTGACTAGTTGTTGGAGATTAACCCACGTTGTTAGGATTGTTAAGTAGTTTTAAGTGATCTATGATCTACGCCACTGTTTGGCTTGATTTGTGTGTGGGAGGTCTCTTCCTGTGACGGGACTCAGCGGCCGGCAGTCTGACCAATCATCGCATATTACCTGCTTTTAAGCACGCTTGGAACCTCGTCTGAGCAGGTACTATTTTTATTACCTGGTACCAGGTACTAGGCTAATGGAAACGCTACTTCAGCCGTGCCGTGCCGTGCCGTGGCGAGGCGAGGCGAGTGGAGCGGGTGGAAATACGCCAAGAGTGATCTGCTGTTGTCTCTTTTCACATCTTTTCATTTTAGACCATGTTGAGTCTCTCAGGTAACTAACTAGCTAACTAACTAACTTTTGATGCACCAGGTCAAGACAGCCACACATGAACACATGAACAAGTCGAATCATGGTGGTGGTGGAGGGTGTGGCCAATGATTGACAGCCAGGTCACACGACTTAAAGGCTCAGGGCGAAGGGAACAGCTCTGATTAAAGGCTAATCACTGCTGCGGGGGGAGTGGCTTATCTGGAGTCTGTGACCTCACACTCTGACTGACATCCCAGGCTCCTCCTCTTTTACGACACCAGCTGATCAGTGTTGTTGTAACGTGTCATTGAACACAGGTCATGGTTTGGTAGTGAAAACTATAAGTGTGAATGAATGAGTGAGTTATTTTTCTCCACAGGTGGAAGAATTACTGGATCCGTGGGGTTTTGTCTTTAGCTATGATTTCAGGATTCTTCCTCATCATCTACCTGGGACCTGTCACTCTGCTGTTAGTGGTGAGTCACACACACACACTACATGCTAACAGGTGCTAGTACAGTTGAACTCAGTGTTAGCGGTTTACTCAAGAACACACAGTCCAGCTTCTCATGTTTCCTGTTTCCTGTCACATGACTCAGGTCATGACTGTACAGATCAAGTGTTTCCACGAGATCATCACCATCGGATACAGAGTTTATCATTCCTACGAGCTGCCGTGGTTCAGGACTCTGAGCTGGTAAGAACAACACGTTACGTACATGTGAGAATAACACGTTACATACACGTTACGTACATGTGAGAACAACACGTTACGTACGTGAAATAACACGTACATGTGAGAATAACACACATATACATTACATGTGAGTTACATACATGTGCTACATACGTTACGTACATGTGAGAATAACATGTTACATACATGCCATGTGAGAATAACACATACATGTGGAGAATAACGCGTACGTACATGTGAGAATAACACGTTACGTTACGTACATGTGAAAAACGTTACGTACATGTGAGAATAACGCGTTACATACCATTACATGTGAGAATAACACGTTACATACGCGTACATGTGAGAAAAAACGTTACATACATGTGAGAATAACATGTTACACCGCGTTACGTACATGAGAATAACATGTTACGCATGTTACGTACGTGGAAAATGCGCATGTGAAATAACACGTTACATACACGTTACGTATGTGAGAATAACACGTTACATACACGACATGCACGTTACATACATGTGAAAAACATGTTACATACCGTTACGTACATGTGAGAATAACATTACATACATGTGAGAATAACATGTTACATAGAATAACATGCATACGTGAGAAAACACGTTACATACATGTGAGACACGACATTAACCGTTACGTACGGACATGTGAGCTGAGAATAACATGTTACATACACGTTACGTACATGTGAGAATAACATGTTACATACATGTTACGTACATGTGAGAAAAACACGTTACATACATGTGAGAATAACACGTTACATACACGTTACGTACATGTGAGAATAACATGTTACATACATGTTACGTACATGTGAGAATAACACGTTACATACATGTTAGGTACATGTAAGAACAACGCGTTACATAGGTGTGAGGACACCACGTTACATACGTGTGAGGACAACACGTTACATACACAAACATACCGAAGAAACCAGGGTCTGATCCATGAATGAGTGTTTTTTTAACGTGTGTGTGTGTGTGTGTGTGTGTTTCAGGTACTTCCTGGTGTGCGTTAATTACTTCTTCTATGGTGAAACGTTGGCAGATTACTTTGGAGCTCTGGTTCAGAGGGAGGAGCCTCTGCAGTTCCTGGCTCGTTATCACCGCTTCATCTCATTTGCTCTTTACCTCGCAGGTGATCATGTGACCTCTGTACCTGAGAGAACACACACACTCTCACTCTCTCTCTCTCTCTCACACACACACTCTACGTGTGTGTGCGTTGTATAGATGTGTTGTTGTTGTTGTTGTTGTTGTTGTTGTTGTAAACTCCTGACGTCCTGTTGTGATGTCGTCTCTTCACAGGTTTCTGCATGTTTGTGCTGAGTTTAGTCAAGAAACATTATCGCCTGCAGTTTTATATGGTGTGTATCAAGTAACTTTACTCCTCCTCTACTCCTCCTCTTTGTCCTGCTAATCTCACGCTCGTCTCACATACGTCTCACACTAATCTCACATTTGTCTCACGCTCGTCTCACGTCCGTCTCACGCTCGTCTCAAACTCGTCTCGCGCTTTTGTCTCTGTCTTGCTCTCTGTGATGTCACAGGGCGTGGCCATATTCCAGTTCAGTGACTGTTGCTGTTTGTGTTTGTCTTCATTCCAGTTTGCTTGGACTCATGTGACGCTGTTGATTGTCGTGACTCAGTCGCACCTTGTCATTCAGAACCTGTTTGAAGGAATGATCTGGTAAGAAGAACGCATTGTAACGATGATGAATGACACGTGTTTCACATGTACCTCACGTGTTTCACAGCAACGTCACATGTACGTCACATGTTTCACAGCAACGTCACACGTTTCACAGTAACGTCACATGTACGTCACATGTTTCACAGCAACGTCACATGTACATCACATGTTTATAGTATGACTTTTTAATCAAATTTTGTACGACATGCTAAAATATGACTTTTTGTCAAATTTTGGACGTCATATTTTAGTATGACTTTTTTGTCAAATTTTGGACGTCATATTATAGTATGACTTTTTTGTCAAATTTTGGACGACATACTATAGTATGACTTTTTAACCAAATTTTGTACGACACGCTAAAGTATGACTTTTTGTCATATTTTGGACGACATACTATACTATGACTTTTTGTCAGTTTTTTGCAGCGATACTATAGTGTGACTTTTTTTGTCAAAATTTGGACGACATGCTATACTATGACTTTTTTGTCAAAATTTGATCTATTACGCGGTAGTATGACTTTTTTGTCAAAATTTGATGCTATACTATGATTCTTATCAAAATTTGACGACATGCTATACTATGACTTTTTAATCAAATTTTGTACGACACGCTAAAGTATGACTTTTTGTCATATTTTGGACGACATACTATACTACGACTTTTTGTCAGTTTTTTGACGCGATACTACAGTGTGACTTTCGTCAAAATTTGGACGACATGCTATACTATGACTTTTTTGTCAAAATTTGGACAACATGCTATACTATGACTTTTTAATCAAATTTTGTACGACATGCCAAAGTATGACTTTTTGTCATATTTTTGAAGACATGTTATAATATGACTTTTTTTACAAAATTTGGACGACATACTATAGTATGACTTTTTAATCAAATTTTTACGACATGCCAAAGTATGACTTTTTGTCAAATTTTGGACGTCATATTATAGTTTGACGTTTTTGTTATATTTTTGAAGACATGCTATACTATGACTTTTTTGTCAAATTTTTGACGCGATACTATAGTGTGACTTTCGTCAAAATTTGGACGACATACTATAGTATGACTTTTTTTGTCAAATTTTGTACGACATGCTATAGTATAACTTTCTTATCAAAATTTGGATGACATACTAAAGTATGACTTTTTTATCAAATTTTGTACGACATGCTAAAGTATGACTTTTTTGTCAAATTTTTCACATCATATTATAGTATGACTTTTTTGTCAAAATTTTGACGACATATTATAGTATGACTTTTTTGTCTCATTTTGGACCTCATGCTATACAATGACTTTTTTGTCAAAATTTTGACGACATGCTATACTATAACATTTTTGTCAAATTTTGGACGTCATTATAGTATGATTTTTTTTCAAACTTTTCATGTCATACTAAAGTATGACTTTTATCAAATTTGTATGTCATGCTATGGTATGACTTTTTTGTCAAAATTTGGACGACATGCTATAGTATGACTGTTTTGCAAATGATTTTTGTCGAATTTGGACTATGATTATATTTTTTTTGTCAGAATTTGGACGACATAATATAGTATGACTTTTTTGTCAAATTTTTGACATCATACTATACTGTGACTTTTTTGTCAAAATTTGGACGACATACTATACTATGACTTTTTTTAATCAAATTTTGTATGTCATGCTATAGTATGACTTTTTGTCAAAATTTGGACGACATACTATACTATGACTTTTTATCAAATTTTTGTATGTCATGCTATAG
Organism: Solea senegalensis; assembly: GCF_019176455.1. Taxonomy (NCBI): domain Eukaryota; kingdom Metazoa; phylum Chordata; class Actinopteri; order Pleuronectiformes; family Soleidae; genus Solea; species Solea senegalensis. The sequence continues at coordinate 423,851 of NC_058025.1, read as the reverse complement.
TATGACTTTTTGTCAAATTTGACTACATACTACACTATGACTTTTTACAAAATTTGGGGACTATATATATGACTTTTTGTCAAATTTTTGACGCGATACTATAGTGTGACTTTTTCGTCAAAATTTGGACGACATGCTTTAGTTTGACTTTTTTTTCAAATTTTTGATGCGATACTATAGTGTGACTTTTTCGTCAAAATTTGTACGACATACTATAGTATGACTTTTTTTGTCAAATTTTTGACATCATACTATAGTATGACTTCTTTGTCTCATTTTGGACGACATGCTATACTATGACTTTTTTTAAAAAATTTGGCCGACATACTATAGTATGACTTTTTAATAAAAATTTTATGACATGCTAAAGTATGACTTTTTGTCAAATTTTGGACATCATATTATAGTTTGACATTTTTGTCATATTTTTGAAGACATGCTATACCTTGACTTTTTTGTCAAATTTTTCACGTCATATTATAGTATGACTTTTTTGTCAAAATTTGGACGACATACTATACCATGACATTTTTGTCTCATTTTTGACGACATGCTATACTATAACTTTTTTGTCAAATTTTTCAACTCATATTATAGTATGACTTTTTTCAAACTTTTCATGTCATACTAAAGTATGACTTTTTTATCAAATGTTTATGTCATGAATAACTTTTTTTTCAAAATTTGGCCGACATACTATACTATGACTTTTTTTTTTATCAAAGTTTGTATGTCATGCTATAGTATAACTCTCTTTTCAAAATTTGGACCACATACTAATGTATGACTTTTTTGTCAAAATTTGGACGACATGCTATACTATGACTCTTTTGTCAAATTTTTCACGTCATATTATATTATGACTTTTTTGTCTAAATTTGGATGACATACTAAAGTATGACTTTTTTTGTCAAAATTTGGACGACACACTATACTATGACTTTTTTGTCAAATTTTTCATGTCATATTATAGTATGACCTTTTTGTCCTAATTTGGCCGACATACTATACTATGACTTTTTTGTCAAATGTTTGACATCATACTATACTATGACTTTTTTGTCTCATTTTGGATGACATGCTATACTATGACTTTTTTGTCAAGTTTTTCACGTCATATTACAGTATGACTTTTTTGTCAAATTTTGGTTGTCATTATAGTATGACTTTTTTCAAACGTTTCATGTCATACTAAAGTATGACTTTTTTAATCAAATTTTGTACGATATACTAAAGTATGACTTTTTTTTATCAAATTTGGATGACATGCTATACGATGACTTTTTTGTGAAAATTTTGACGACATGCTATACTATGACTTTTTTGTCAAAATTTGAACGACATACTATACTATGACTTTTTTGTCAAATTGTGTACGACATGCTATAGTATGACTTTTTCGTCAAAATTTGGACGACATACTAACCGATGACATTTTTTTCAAATTTTGAACGACATATGTCATTTCTGTGATTTTTTCGACCACATACATCTTGAAGTCTGTCATCTTTGATTGCCTTGTTTCAGTGCCTATACTTGATTTCTCAAATAAACTTATTGACACAAGACAAAGTGTGTAGTTAATTGTTTGCATGCTGTAATACAGACTCTGTCGACAAGGATGGGATTCGAACCCACGCGTGCAGAGCACAATGGATTAGCAATCCATCGCTTTAACCACTCGGCCACCTCGTCCATGCTTTCCCTGTTTTACAAAGTAATATTACGGAAAAGAGACAACATGCTATACTATGACTTTTTTGTCATTTTTTTTCACGTTTTATTACAGTATGACTTTTTTGTCAAAATTTGGACAACATACTACACTATGACTTTTTGTCAAATTTTTCACGTCATTATAGTATGACTTTTTTTGTCAAACTTTTGACAACATACTAAAGTATGACTTTTTTGTCAAAATTTGGACTACATGCTATATGATGACTTTTTTGTCTCATTTTGGATGACATACTTAAGTATGACTTATTTGTCAAATTTTAGACGTCATATTATAGTATGATTTTTTTGTCAAAATTTGGACGACATACTTAAGTATGACGTTTTTTCATCAAATTTTTTATGTCATGCTATAGTATAACTTTCTTTTCAAAATTTGGACGACATACTAAAGTATGACTTTTTTGTCAAATTTTGGACGTCATATTATGACCTTTTTGTCCAAATTTGGACGACATGCTATACTATGACTTTTTTGTCAAAATTTGGACGACATGCTATACTATGACATTTTTGTCTCATTTTTGACGACATGCTATACTATGACTTTTTTGTCAAATTTTGGACATCATTATAGTATGACTTTTTTCAAACTTTTCATGTCATACTTAAGTATGACTTTTTTATCAAATTTGTATGTCATGCTATGGTATGACTTTTTTGTCAAAATTTGGACGGCATGCTATACTATGAAAAAAGTCACACTATAGTATCGCGTCAAAAATTTGACAAAAAAGTCATAGTATAGCATGTCTTCAAAAATATGACAAAAATGCCAAACTATAATATGATGTCAAAAATTTGACAGAAAAGTCATAATTTAGCATGTCGTACAAAATTTGACAAAATAGGCAAACTATAAATTGACGTGAAAATAAAAAAAAAGTTATACTACAGCATGACGTGAAAAATTTGACAAAAAAGTCATAGTATAGCATGTCGTCCAAATTTTGACAAAAAACTGATACCATAATATGACGTCCAAAATTTGTCAAAAAAGTCGTAGTATAGTATGTCGTCCAAAAAAATGACAAAAAAGTCATAGTATAGCATGGCGTCAGATTTTGACAAAAAAGTGATACTATAATATGACGTGAAAATTTTGACAAAAAAGTCAAACTAAAGCATGTCGTCCAAATTTTGACGAAAAAGTCACACTATAGTATCGCGTGAATAAAATCGACAAAAAAGTCATAGTATAGTATGTCTTCAAAAATATGACAAAAAAGTCAAACTATAATATGATGTCCAAAATTTGACAAAAAGTCATACTATAGCATGTCATCCAAAATGAGACAAAAAAGTCATAGTGTAGCATGTCGTCCAAATTTTGACAAAAAAGTCATCGAATAGCATGACATACAAAATTTGACAAAAAAGTCACAATATAGCATGTCGTGAAAAATTTGAGAAAAGAGTCATACTTTAGTATGTTGTCCAAAATGAGACAAAAAAGTCATACTATAATATGTTGTCCAAATTTGGACAAAAAGGTCATACTATAATATGACGTCCAAAATTTGACAAAAAAGTCATACTTTAGTATGTCGTCCAAATTTTGAAAAGAAAGTTATACTTTAGTATGTCATCCAAAATGAGACAAAAAAGTCATAGTATAGCATGGCGTCTAAATTTTGACAAAAAAGTCCCACTATAGTATTGCGTCAAAAATTTGACAAAAAAGTCGTAGTATAGTATGTCGTCCAAAATATGACAAAAAAGTCATAGTATAGCATGGCGTCAAAATTTTGACAAAAAAGTCATACTTTAGCATGTCGTACAAAATTTGATAAAAATGTCACACTATAGTATCGCGTCAAAAAATTGACAAAAAAGTCATAGTATAGCATGTCTTCAAAAATATGACAAAAATGCCAAACTATAATATGATGTCGTAAATTTGACAAAAAAGTCATAGTATAGTATGTCGTCCAAATTTTGACGAAAAAGTCACACTATAGTATCGCATAAAAAAATTTGACAAAAAAGTCATAGTATAGCATGTCGTCCAAATTTTGACAAAAAAGTCATACTATAATATGACGTGAAAAATTTGACAAAAAAGTCATAGTATAGCATGTCGTCCAAATTTGATAAAAAAAGTCATACTTTAGTATGTCGTCAAAAGTTCGACAAAAAAGTCTTAGTACAGCATGTCGTCCAAAATGAGACAAAAAAGTCATACTATAATATGACATAAAAAAGTCACAATATAGCATGTTGTGAAAAATTTGAGAAAAGAGTCATACTTTAGTATGTTGTCCAAATTTAGACAAAAAGTCATACTATAATATGATGTACAAAATTTGATAAAAAAAAGTCATACTATAATATGTCGTCCAAATTTGGACAAAAAGGTCATACTATAATATGACGTCCAAAATTTGACAAAAAAGTCATAGTGTAGCATGTCGTTCAAATTTTGAAAAAAAGTCATAGTATAGCATGTCGTCCAACTTTTGACAAAAAAGTCATTGAATAGCATGACATACAAAATTTGATAAAAAAAAGTCATAGTATAGTATTTTGTCCAAATTTTGACAAAAAAGTCATAGTATAGCATGTCGTTCAAATTTTGACAAAAAAGTCATAGTATAGCATGTCGTCAAAATTTTCACAAAAAAAGTCATCGTATAGCATGTCGTCCAAATTTGATAAAAAAAAGTCATACTTTAGTATATCGTAAAAAATTTGATTAAAAAAGTCATACTTTAGTATGTCGTCAAAAGTTCGACGAAAAAGTCATAGTACAGCATGTCGTCCAAAATGAGACGAAAAAGTCATAGTATAATATGACATGAAAAATTTGACAAAAAAATTTGACAAAAAAGTAAAAAAAAATAGCATGTCGTGAAAAATTTGAGAAAAGAGTCATACTTTATTATGTTGTTCAAATTTAGACAAAAAGTCATACTATGATATGATGTACAAAATTTGATAAAAAAAAGTCATACTTTAGCATGTCGTCAAATTTTGACAAAAAAGTCATACTATAATATGACGTGAAATATTTGACAAAAAAGTCATACTTTAGCATGTGGTCCAAAATGAGACAAAAAAGTCATACTATAATATTTCGTCAAAATTTTGACAGAAAAGTCATAGTATACCATGTCGTCAAAATTTTCACAAAAAAGTCATCGTATAGCATGTCGTCCAAATTTGATAAAAAAGTCATACTTTAGTATATCGTACAAAATTTGATTAAAAAAGTCATACTTTAGCATGTCGTCAAATTTTGACAAAAAAAGTGTAACTAAAGCATGTCGTCCAAATTTTGACGAAAAAGTCACACTATAGTATCGCGTCAAAAATTTGACAAAAAAGTCAAACTAAAGCATGTCGTCCAAAAATATGACAAAAAAGTCAAACTATAATATGATGTCCAAAATTTGACAAAAAAGTCATAGTGTAGCATGTCGTCCAAATTTTGACAAAAAAGTCATCGAATAGCATGACATACAAAATTTGACAAAAAAGTCACAATATAGCATGTCGTGAAAAATTTGAGAAAAGAGTCATACTTTAGTATGTTGTCCAAAATGAGACAAAAAAGTCATCGTATAGCATGTTGTCAAAATGAGACAAAAAAGTCATACTATAATATGACGTCCAAATTTGGACAAAAAGGTCATACTTTAGTATGTCTTCCAAATTTTGAAAAGAAAGTTATACTTTAGTATGTCATCCAAAATGAGACAAAAAAGTCATAGTATAGCATGGCGTCAAAATTTTGACAAAAAAGTCATACTTTAGCATGTCGTACAAAATTTGATAAAAATGTCACACTATAGTATCGCGTCAAAAAATTGACAAAAAAGTCATAGTATAGCATGTCTTCAAAAATATGACAAAAATGCCAAACTATAATATGATGTCCAAAATTTGACAAAAAGTCATACTTTATGTCGTAAATTTGACAAAAAAGTCATAGTATAGTATGTCGTCCAAATTTTGACGAAAAAGTCACACTATAGTATCGCATAAAAAAATTTGACAAAAAAGTCATAGTATAGCATGTCGTCCAAATTTTGACAAAAAAGTCATACTATAATATGACTTGAAAAATTTGACAAAAAAGTCATAGTATAGCATGTCGTCCAAATTTGATAAAAAAAGTCATACTTTAGTATGTCGTCAAAAGTTCGACAAAAAAGTCTTAGTACAGCATGTCGTCCAAAATGAGACAAAAAAGTCATACTATAATATGACATAAAAAAGTCACAATATAGCATGTTGTGAAAAATTTGAGAAAAGAGTCATACTTTAGTATGTTGTCCAAATTTAGACAAAAAGTCATACTATAATATGATGTACAAAATTTGATAAAAAAAAGTCATACTATAATATGACATGAAAAATTTGACAAAAAAGTCATACTTTAGCATGTGGTCCAAAATGAGACAAAAAAGTCATACTATAATATTTCGTCAAAATTTTGACAGAAAAGTCATACTTTAGCATGTCGTCCAAATTTTGACAAAAAAGTCATCGTATAGCATGTCGTCCAAATTTTGAAAAAACAGTCATAGTATAGCATGTCGTCCAAATTTTGACAAAAAAGTCATACTATAATATGACGTGAAAAATTTGACAAAAAAGTCATCGTATAGCATGTGGTCCAAAATGAGACAAAAAAGTCATACTATAATATGTCGTCCAAATTTGGACAAAAAGGTCATACTATAATATGACGTCCAAAATTTGACAAAAAAGTCATACTATAGCATGTCGTCCAAATTTTGACAAAAAAGTCATCGAATAGCATGACATACAAAATTTGATAAAAAAGTCACAGTATAGCATGTCGTGAAAAATTTGAGAAAAGAGTCATACTTTAGTATGTTGTCCAAAATGAGACAAAAAAGTCATCGTATAGCATGTTGTCAAAATGAGACAAAAAAGTCATACTATAATATGACGTCCAAATTTGGACAAAAAGGTCATACTTTAGTATGTCTTCCAAATTTTGAAAAGAAAGTTATACTTTAGTATGTCATCCAAAATGAGACAAAAAAGTCATAGTATAGCATGGCGTCAAAATTTTGACAAAAAAGTCATACTTTAGCATGTCGTACAAAATTTGATAAAAATGTCACACTATAGTATCGCGTCAAAAAATTGACAAAAAAGTCATAGTATAGCATGTCTTCAAAAATATGACAAAAATGCCAAACTATAATATGATGTCCAAAATTTGACAAAAAGTCATACTTTATGTCGTAAATTTGACAAAAAAGTCATAGTATAGTATGTCGTCCAAATTTTGACGAAAAAGTCACACTATAGTATCGCATAAAAAAATTTGACAAAAAAGTCATAGTATAGCATGTCGTCCAAATTTTGACAAAAAAGTCATACTATAATATGACTTGAAAAATTTGACAAAAAAGTCATAGTATAGCATGTCGTCCAAATTTGATAAAAAAAGTCATACTTTAGTATGTCGTCAAAAGTTCGACAAAAAAGTCTTAGTACAGCATGTCGTCCAAAATGAGACAAAAAAGTCATACTATAATATGACATAAAAAAGTCACAATATAGCATGTTGTGAAAAATTTGAGAAAAGAGTCATACTTTAGTATGTTGTCCAAATTTAGACAAAAAGTCATACTATAATATGATGTACAAAATTTGATAAAAAAAAGTCATACTATAATATGACATGAAAAATTTGACAAAAAAGTCATACTTTAGCATGTGGTCCAAAATGAGACAAAAAAGTCATACTATAATATTTCGTCAAAATTTTGACAGAAAAGTCATACTTTAGCATGTCGTCCAAATTTTGACAAAAAAGTCATAGTATAGCATGTCGTCCAAATTTTGAAAAAAAAGTCATAGTATAGCATGTCGTCCAAATTTTGACAAAAAAGTCATACTATAATATGACGTGAAAAATTTGACAAAAAAGTCATCGTATAGCATGTGGTCCAAAATGAGACAAAAAAGTCATACTATAATATGTAAATTAAATTTGGATAAATATGTCGCCCAACGGTCACGGCAATATGATTCAAAATGACAAAAAGCTGTCATACTATAGCATGTCGTCCAAAATGAGACAAAAAAGTCATACTATAGCATGTCGTACAAAATTTGACAAAAAAGTCATAGTGTAGCATGTCGTTCAAATTTTGAAAAAAAAGTCATAGTGTAGCATGTCGTCCAAATTTTGACAAAAAAGTCATCGAATAGCATGACATACAAAATTTGATAAAAAAGTCACAGTATAGTATGTCGTCCAAATTGTGACAAAAAAGTCATAGTATACCATGTCGTTAAAATTTTCACAAAAAAGTCATCGTATAGCATGTCGTCCAAATTTGATAAAAAAGTCATACTTTAGTATGTCGTCAAAAGTTCGACAAGAAAGTCATAGTACAGCATGTCGTCCAAAATGAGACAAAAAAGTCATAGTATAATATGACATGAAAAAATTTGACAAAAAAGTCACAATATAGCATGTCGCGAAAAATTTGAGAAAAGAGTCATACTTTAGTATGTTGTCCAAATTTAGACAAAAAGTCATACTATGATATGATGTACAAAATTTGATAAAAAAAAGTCATACTATAATATGACATGAGAAATTTGACAAAAAAGTCATACTTTAGCATGTGGTCCAAAATGAGATAAAAAAGTCATACTATAATATTTCGTCAAAATTTTGACAGAAAAGTCATACTTTAGCATGTCGTCCAAATTTTGACAAAATAGGCAAACTATAAAATGACGTGAAAATTAAAAAAAAAGTTATGCTATAGCATGACGTGAAAAATTTGACAAAAAAGTCATCGTATAGCATGTGGTCCAAAATGAGACAAAAAAGTCATCGTATAGTATGTCGTCCAAATTTGGATAAAAAGGTCATACTATAATATGACGTCCAAAATTTGACAAAAAGTCATACTATAGCATGTCATCCAAAATGAGACAAAAAAGTCATAGTATAGCATGTCGTACAAAATTTGACAAAAAAGTCATAGTGTAGCATGTCGTTCAAATTTTGAAAAAAAAGTAATTGAATAGCATGACATACAAAATTTGATAAAAAAGTCATAGTATAGTATGTTGTCCAAATTTGATAAAAAAAGTCATACTTTAGTATGTCGTCAAAAGTTGGACAAAAAAGTCATAGTACAGTATGTCGTCCAAAATGAGACAAAAAAGTCATAGTATAATATGACATGAAAAATTTGACAAAAAAGTCATCGTATAGCATGTCGTCCAAATTTGATAAAAAAAGTCATACTTTAGTATGTCGTCCAAAATGAGACAAAAAAGTCATAGTATAATATGACATGAAAAATTTGACAAAAAAGTCACAATATAGCATGTCGTGAAAAATTTGAGAAAAGAGTCATACTTTAGTATGTTGTCCAAATTTAGACAAAAAGTCATACTATGATATGATGTACAAAATTTGATAAAAAAAGTCATACTTTAGCAAGTCGTCAAATTTTGACAAAAAAGTCATACTATAATATGACGTGAAAAATTTGACAAAAAAGTCATACTTTAGCATGTGGTCCAAAATGAGACAAAAAAGTCATACTATAATATTTCGTCAAAATTTTGACAGAAAAGTCATACTTTAGCATGTCGTCCAAATTTTGACAAAATAGGCAAACTATAAAATGACGTGAAAATAAAAAAAAAAGTTATGCTATAGCATGACGTGAAAAATTGGACAAAAAAGTCATCGTATAGCATGTTGTCAAAATGAGACAAAAAAGTCATACTATAATATGTCGTCCAAATTTGGACAAAAAACTGATACTATAATATGACGTGAAAAATTTGACAAAAAAGTCATAGTGTAGCATGTCGTTCAAATTTTGAAAAAAAAGTCATCGAATAGCATGACATACAAAATTTGACAAAAAAGTCATAGTATAGTATGTCATCCAAATTTTGACAAAAAAGTCATAGTATAATATGACATGAAAAATTTGACAAAAAAGTCATTGTATAGCATGTCGTCCAAATTTTGACAAAAAACTGATACTATAATATGACGTGAAAAATTTGACAAAAAAGTCATAGTGTAGCATGTCGTTCAAATTTTGAAAAAGTTTACCGAATAGGCATGACATACAAAATTTGGATGTCATAGAGCAGCATGTCGGCCTACCCTTTGACAAAAACTAGATACTATAATATGACGCAAAATTAACAAAAAAAGTGTAGTATGTCGCCTAAATTTAGAAAAAAGTCATCGAATATATGACATAAATTTTGACAAAGTCATAGTATAATATGACATGAAAATTTGGATAAAAAGTCACAATATATATGCCGTGGAAAATTTGAGAAAGAGTCATACTTTTAGCATTGTCCAAAAATGAGACAAAAAGTACTATAATATGATGTGAAAATTTAATAAAAAGTCAGCACTTTAGCATGTGGTCCAAATGAGACAAAACATATCTATAATTTATTTCCCGCCAAAATTTTGACAAATGAAAACTATAAAATGACGGAAATGAAAAGAGGCGGCAATATGAAAATTTCAATACGGTGCGCCATCGAGCAGCAAGGTCAAATGAGATGCGTGCCATACGGCATGTCGCTCACCCTTGACAAGAAAGTCATCGAATAGCATGACATACAATATTTGACAAAAAAGTCATTGTATAGCATGTCGTCCAAAATTTGACAAAAAAGTCATAGTATAATATGACATGAAAAATTTGAGAAAAGAGTCATACTTTAGTATGTTGTCCAAATTTAGACAAAAAAGTTATACTATAATATGTCATCCAAATTTGGACAAAAAAGTCATAGTATAGCATGTCGTCTCTTTTCCGTAATATTACTTTGTAAAACAGGGAAAGCATGGCGAGGTGGCCGAGTGGTTAAAGCGATGGATTGCTAATCCATTGTGCTCTGCACGCGTGGGTTCGAATCCCACCCTTGTCGACAGAGTCTGTATTACAGCATGCAAACAATTAACTACACACTTGTTGTAGAACTTTGTCTTGTGTCAATAAGTTTATTTGAGAAATCAAGTATAGGCACTGAAACAAGGCAATCAAAGATGACAGACTTCAAGATGTATGTGGTCGAAAAAGTCACCGAAATGACATATGTCGTTCAAAATTTGAAAAAAACGTCATCGGTTAGTATGTCGTCCAAATTTTGACCAAAAAGTCACACTATAGTATTGCGTCAAAAATGTGACAAAAAAGTCGTAGTATAGTATGTCGTCCAAAATAGTCATAGTATAGTATGATGTCATACCATAGCATGACATACAAATTTGATAAAAGTTATAGTATAGCATGTTGTCAAAAATGTCATACTGTAGTATGACTTTTTTGTCAAATTTTTCTTCTTTTGTTTTCTTACGTTGTTACAGGTCAGTTAAACTACATTGGCTCCAGTCACCAGCTGTTTCACCTGCTGATGCTGCTGATGTTTTATTGGTGGCTCGAGTCTTCAGGTTTTCTACTGAGTCAGAGACACACTCACTTGTGTCCTGAAGCTCCACAACAGCACTGACACGCTGCAAAGCATCCTGGGAAACTCACTCCTTCACACAGTAAACACATGATTGCGTCCCATTGTTAAACTTCATGTGTGACAAAGTCTTCAGAACGTCAGGTGATACACAGGAGGACACGGAGATTTAATTGCTGTCATGTAATGACCTGGAAAAGGAAAAAAAAATCATATTAAATAGACCTGGAAAATATGTTCTAACCCAGAGGTTAAACCAAAGGAGGTTTAGTTTTTGTAAACCTTTTGCTTCTTGTTGATAGAAAAAAAGCAACGCAGAGGTAAAGGGGGCGGGGTCTCATCCTTATGTCTGTGATTGTTTAGGTTCAGTGGGCAGTTACTTGCTATGTTTCTACAGAACAGGCTAAAGTGGTTCTGAAACTAATAATGAAAGTCATTCAACAGTTCAAAATCAGGTTCATGATTTCTGACAGTTAATTAGTTGTAAAATAGTATTGTTGATGTTTATGTTACAGATAAATACACCGATGTACTTACCTGTTTTCCAAACTCTGATCAGGGCCAAGTGCAATGTCAAAGGTCAACATGTCTTCTAACCACTTCATGACAGAAATGAGACAAAAGCATATTTACTTGTTCACTCACTTCAGTCATTGAATGTTTGTTCAAACTCTTTTTAGTTTCATTTATTTATTTTGTTTGTGTCCAAAAAACAAACTTTAAATACACTGGATATAACGAAAAAGTGTATGACTTTTTATTTCATGTTAAAATGTTTTTAAAGAAGAAAAACAACATTCGTCCCTCCTCATGTTTTCACGGCAACGACTGCAACTCAAATGCATAAAAAAAAAGGTCAAGGGGAGGAGCTCAGGTCAAGGCGTCACGGTTAAAAACAACGCTATCTAGAAAGTCGCGTGTTAAAGGAAGAGTTCAGGTACTTTAAAAACTCCGAACTCTCCTTCTAAGTTTGTAATCACAGTACAGTTCGAGCGTTTCTGGTTTGTTGCAGCATTACAGGCATCAGCACACAGGGGGCGCTCACACGTCCTCAGGGTTTAGGTCATCGTGTCACAGTTTCACACACAAAGAAAAAAAAGACCCAAACCTGAAGAGTGGTTTGACTTTTTCCAGCCTCAGGTGAAAGTCAGTGTTTGGTGGGAAAGGGGGCGGCGCCAAACGGGTCCAGGTCCAGTGGCTGTGACGGCGCCCCCTGCTGCTCCAAACCTTTGTGTGCAGCGAGCTCGGTGAAAGGCACCGCCCCAAAGTCGTCCATGGTCTCGCTCTCTCTCAGACTCATCCCGTCTCCGACGCCGTGATGACGACAAACGTCCTGCAGGTGAAACGGTTTCGCCCCAAACGGATCTAAGATGGCGTCGTCTGCCGCCACAGACGGCGCCATGGTGACGTCCACGCCGATGTTCTCTTTGGAGTCGGACGCGCTCAGGAACTCGTTGCTGCTCTGCGAATCTCTGCGTCCGACCTTCTTGTGCCGGCGGACTCGCTCTGGCGTGCGGTACGTGGGCTTGTTGATCTTGCGCCCCCCGGTGGGCGTACCGTGGTGTCGCTTGCTGGCGGCGTCCTGCCGGGTCTTCCTCTGACGCGAAGACAGTTTGTGAAGACTTCGCTGCTTGTGATGCGGCGGCTGCTGACAACTCGCCGACTCGTCCAACGGCGGACGGAAGATGTCGTCCGCACTTCTGGAGGTGACAGGCGGGGGCGCCGTGGAGCCCGGCGGCTCGAAGGGAGAGAAGCCGAAAATGTCAATGCTCTCGAGAGAGAGGGGAGGAGTCTGGCCCAGGGGGACGTCACTGCTGCTCTTGGACAGGTGACGACTGAACGGCGCTTTGGTAAAGACGTCAAAGTCGTCTGTGGTGACGCGGCGGGGATGTGGTTGTTGTTCGGGGCTCACCTGTGTGGAAATGATCCCCGCAGATTCGATTCCTCCATGAAAAGGGGCAGATCTAAAAACATCCACTGCCTCCACAGCGTTAGGAGGAGTGATGAGAGTGGAGGGGGAGGAGTCAGCTGGAGGGCTCCTCCTGCCGGTGACAGATTTCTTTTGTCGACTCTTGACGCTGACGTCGTCGTCGTCGTCTTCATCGTCAGAATCCGTGAGCAGTGGGTTCTGACCCAGATCGTCGGCTTCTGTATCTTCTCCGTGTTCACAGGTCAAAAGCTCCTCCCCCTCCTCCTCCTCGTCCTCGCTGCTCTTCGGCGACGGAGGATCAGACTCAAAGTCGCTGTCGCTGTCGGACCCTTCGTCCACTCGACCGCTTTTGATCTGCTTCACCGCAGGAAGCTGAAGATCAGAGACGGTGATAGTTTTGATGTTTGTTTGTTTGCTTTTCATCAAACTGGAGCCTGGAAAACAAACAACAACAAGCTTTTATTTATGTATTATATGCAGAAATGATTACATTATATAACTAAATGTTATTGAGTGTTTCAAAATAAACACTTCAATACAAACATGGTCAGCAGGGGGCGCTCAAGTCACAAAGTCTGCAACTGTTCAGTAGAAGAAATTCTGAGGAACTACATCATCATCATCATCATAATCTAATCTAACATACAAACACCAGGGATTATTATTGATAAAAAGACAAATGTTGCATATTGCGGCTTTAAATCTAACGATGAACAAAAAAGGAGAAATTCGAGAAGATCAAGATTAGGATTAACGTCATAATCCCAACACTTTGTTTTAGAATGAGATTAACGGTTTCTGAAGAGGTCAAAAACTGTAAAATTCAAAATGTATGGTGGTCCACATGTGGACTACAAGACTCAGGTTGGACACACTCTGTCTCTGTGTGTGTTTCTGTCAATCGGTGCGCAGATTATTTTCTGATTAAAGACTTTTTTTTGGGGTAAAAAAAATGATTTTTCCTAAACGACTAAAAACGTCTCATTAACAACTGGAACCAGTCCAAGTCTGTGAAGACACACACACACACACACAGACCTCCTGCTGAGACACAAACGACGTCTCCACGTCCAAACTGGCAGGAAGTGATGAAACATCAGCCAACGCTCGATTTACTGAGATAAAGACGTAAACAAGGACGTAAACAAAAACGACGTCATGTGACCAAACAACCTGAGCAGCTTTTCCTGTTTTCACATTTAATAACCAAATTCATTCATTCATTTCTTCTATTTATATATCAGTAAAAAAGTTATATTCAATAATTAATTAAAAGAATAATAAAAGTTATTAAAACAGAAATCTTTTTAATAAAAGATTAAGAACATAACGTCAATTTTTTTAAAAAATAATAAAAAATAAAAGGAAATCACATTAAAGGATTTTAAAACCATGACTCAGGAGATTTTTATGAAGCAACTGAAATGATGAATCAGTGAATTTCGACTATTCACTAAAACATTTGACCGTGTTGTACATGAATTTGTTAATTCACCTTCACATCTTCAGTGTTATTAAACATTTTTTTAACGAACATTAATATAAAGCTGATCCCAGTGAACAAATGAAGTTTAATGTCATTTTAAGATCGTGTGAACGTGTGAACCACTTTAACTGAATCTGATGATAAACATTAGGTGTTTGTTCTTATATCAACAGTAAAAAATAAAAATGTCATGTAATAAATGTCTCACCCTCTCACACCTTCATTCACCCACAAATACTGAGTGTCTTTATCGTCTCCTCTGCCCGACAACAACTCTCTTTAAAAATCTGATTAAACATGAACGAATGAATGTTTCAAAAATAAAGCTTTGTCCAAATAAAGAGTTAAGAGTAAATTGAAGGAGTTTCTGGACAGACTTAAATAGGAGATTAAACAGATGAAAACATTAATTAATGTTAACTCATTCACTGAAACAGGAAAGTTTGATTTATTAAAAGTCTCTAAAATCAGTTTGAAAGAGAAAAGAAATGTTTCACACACAGACACGTCATTGACTTTATGCATTCCCTAACCCCTTAACCTTAACTTAACCCTTAACCCAATTCTAAAACTAAAACCAGTCTTAACCCTGAAAAAGCCCTTAAACAAATAAAAGTAAATAAATAAAAAATAGTTAAACGTGTTTGTGAATGGAAGACAGAGCGTCGGGGCGTGGCTGGAGGACAGAACGCTGGTGTGCGATTGGAGGACAGAGCGCCGGGCGTGATATTGGAGGACAGATGGAGGACAGAGCCTGGTGTGCGATTGAGGACAGAACGCCGGGCGTGATTGAGGACAGAGCGGGCGGATATTGAGACAGAACACCGGGCGATTGAGGACAGAAATTGAGGACAGAGCGTGGGCGATTGGAGGACAGAGCGGGTGTGATTGAGGACAGAGCGCCGGGCGTGATATTGGAGGACAGAGCGCTGGTGTGTGATTGGAGGACAGAGCACCGGGCGTGATATTGGAGGACAGAGCGCTGACTTAAAGACGGCCATTTATCGTCAGGAAACATCTTGTTCTGGGGGCAAAGGTCAAAGGTGGAAACATTCAAACTTTTCTAAACCTTGTGATAAAAAAATGAACCAAAGTGAAAAGTGATTTTTAATGTTTTCCTTTTATTTCTCAGTAAAGAAAAAAAAACATTGACACTCACAGTTTTCATACAGGAAACAGGAAGTGGAGTAGAAGAAGAACGTATGGATCTATAGGTGGCGCTGTTGAGTGGCAGAAGCTCTAACATCTACAGCTGATGTGATGACTCAGCAGAAACACATGAGGAAGAGGAAGCAGAAGAAGCACAGATGTAAACAGACCTCACTGTTTTTATTTCAAAGAAAATAAGAAATCAAACTTCAAGTCTCTGCTCGCTCGTCTCTCTGTTTTTGGCTTGAACCAGAACCAGAACCAGAACCAGAACACATGAACAAGATGTTTCAGACTAAAATGGCCGCCTCACTACATGACAGAAAGAAAACAAAGACGTTAAACGTGAGATGAAGAGACGTAACGCAAGCGTGAGCAGAAACAGGAAGTGATCTCAACTTACCGTGTGTGTGTGTGTGTGTTATTCTTACAGTTTATCTCACTGTTACAGACGTGTGTGTGTGTGTGTGTGTGAGTGGTTTACAGACTCAGGGCCCTGAACTGTCCCTTTAACATGTCTGCATGTAATGAATGAATTAACAGCAACAAACAGCCCTTTGGTGTGACAATGACTTCAATATCAAACATTCTGACGATGATGTCATCACTTCCTTTCAACGCTATTTAATCCCAAGAATGTGCCATCACACACACACACACACACACACACGTGTCAGACCAACAACAATAACACAAGTCACATTTGTGAAGAAGACAATTCTATAAAAACTGGGTAAAAGTCAAGAGTTTGTTGGTGAAAAACAAGAAGTGACATGAAGGCACTTTCAAAAGTTCTAAAATGGGAGAAAAGTTCATGAAATGCATTTAAAAACACACACACACGCGTGTGTTTAAATGCATTTAAACACACGCGTGTTCTATTTAAAAACACACACACGTTTCCTCAGAGTGGCGTGTGCTGGCAGTGACTTCATCAAACATCCTGAGACACACACACACACACACACACACACACACACACACACACACACACACACACACACACACAAACACAGTAAAAACAAAAAAAGGCAGATCCAAAAATTGAGACATTTTTTCATTCCAGCCTCAAAAACGACAAAAAAAGAGAGCGAAATAAAAGTTAGATTTTTTTTGGTTTTTCTTTGATTCAAACTGAATTTTGTCTCCATTGAAAATAAAAATGAATAAAAATGTTATATTGCATCTTTAAACCTGCGAGATGAGTTCACCACAGCGTGGATTAAATATAATCTCTAACGTGATTATCAAAAGAGTGACGAGCATCATCATTATTGCTGCATCATCACAAGGGTCAAAGTTCAGACCAGGTTTTTAAAAAGATGATTTTAGCCTCAGTGAATAAAATCTACGTTAGTTTAAGTTTCTACGATGTCTACGTCACATGATCACGTCTTTATCTCACACACACACACACACCAAACCTCAGAGAGGGAAGCAGTGATTTTAGCTGCTGCTGCTCCTCTGCTGCCTCGTGTGGTCACTTTGTGTCACTGATTTGAGTCTAAATGAAATATTTTAAAAGCCGAATTTTACAAAATAAGACGTTTGAACTCAGTGATGGAGGCAGCAGTGTGTGTGTGTGTGTGTGTGTGTGTGTGTTTTACAAACTTGACGCGATCATGTGACGGAGATCAGAGACTCAGCAGCAGGGGGCGCCGCTACCTGAACTCTCCCTTTAACCTCACATGGAGTTTGTTTGTATGAAAGATTTTTGATTTTTGTCATAAAATGTTGTCATGTCACAAAAACAAGAGCTCCAGGGTTTTAGGGGGCGGAGCTTTGAAGGCTGATGAGAGGGGACAGGAAGTGTACATTAGTTTTTGTGAGAAATTTGGCGAGTGCGTTTGTTTTGGAAGATTCACACGTTCATCACTTCAAACACAGTCGAGCTGCTGATTTGCATAAAGTGTTTGAATGTTAATTATTATTATTGTTAATAATAATTAAGAAAAGTGTCTCACGACTCTGTGACAAAAATCGATTTCCTCAGAATTTAGACAAACATGTATTTAAATGAATCCTGGAACCAGAACCAGAACCAGAACCAGCTGTAACGTCTGTTCACTACTTTTGTCTTTGTTTAAATGAACTGGTACCAGTGATCAGTACTGAAAAATATTTAAAATATGGATCAATTCTTTATATTGGCGGCAGCAGTGAGAGGAAAAGTACTTTTCATATAAAGCCAGTTCTGATGACTTCGACTGGATCAGTACCTTCAGTGTAGTACCAGCACCAACATCTCTTTCATTTATTTGAAATGATTCGTACCGACGAGGATTTTTGCTCTGGTCCGCGGCCGCATTCCATTTCACTGCTGAATGTTTGGCGTTGGATTTATAAAAATGTATAAAAACAGATGAAGAGTGAACAAAAGCACCAGCACTGAAGCTAAGAACAAGCTAATGTACACATCATTGCTCAGAGAGGACAGAGGCGGCTCCACAGTGTCGGGTCCTCAGGGACAGACTCCTCTAAGACTTGCCTGCGCTGGACACAAACGGGACTGAGCCAAACAGATCCTCGGGTGGGAGGGGCTTAGTGGCGACGAGGGCGGGCTGTAGTCGCTCCGTTTCCACGCTCGCTGTTCTCTCCACCAGTTTATCTGCGAGGAGAAGATCACAGAGAGGTCAACGGAGACGTCCACGGAGACGTCCACGGAGACGTCCACGGACGGCATCGACACTTGTTCTTTTAAAAACAGAAAGCAGTTAAAGGGAAAGTTCTGGGTTGTTGTGGCTGCACGAGGCCGTGACACACATGGTCAACACTGACTATGCTGTGAGCGCCCCCTGCTGCTGAGACCCTATGATAGCTATGTCACGTGATCAAGTCTTTATCTCGCTGTGAGACAGACGACTGTAATCCACTCACTCTCCCACACGCATGCGTCATTTATTTATAGATTTATTTTGAATCATAAATGTGTTTTTATTGTGAACAAAATGGAATTCCACATTTATTGTAAAGTTCTGGAGAAGATCATTGTTATTAGTCCACGATGGAACCTTTGATTGGCTCCTCCCCTTTAACAGTGAAGGTCAGCGCTCACTCACTCGCTCTGAGCAGGTCAAACTCGCGGTCGATCAGCTCCTCCTCCGTCAGTTTGGAGAAGTTGTCTTCTCCAAACGGGTTCCAGCCCGACATGTCGGGGGGGTGACTGACGGTGCAGCTCTGAGAGGGAGGAGTCATCCCGTCTGAGGCCAGCAGGGGGAGTCTACTGCAGAGAGCCAGTGAAACAAACACAGGTCACAGTACATGAGATTATACTGTAGATATACTTAGATTATACGTAGATTATACTCCTGCATGGAAACACTAAGTCAAACTAACATAGTCCGATTACTCCTGCATGGAAACACTTGGTCTGACTAACATAGTCCAATTACTCCTGCATGGAAACACTTAGTGAAACTAACATAGTCTGATTACTCCTGCATGGAAACACTTAGTCACACTAACATAGTCCGATTACTCCTGCATGCAAACACTTGGTCTGACTAACATAGTCTGATTACTCCTGCATGGAAACACTTGGTCTGACTAACATAGTCCGATTACTCCTGCATGGAAACACTTGGTCTGACTAACATAGTCTGATTACTCCTGCATGGAAACACTTAGTCACACTAACATAGTCCGATTACTCCTGCATGCAAACACTTGGTCTGACTAACATAGTCTGATTACTCCTGCATGGAAACACTTGGTCTGACTAACATAGTCTGATTACTCCTGCATGGAAACACTTAGTCACAATAACATAGTCTGATTACTCCTGCATGGAAACACTTAGTCACACTAACATAGTCTGATTACTCCTGCATGGAAACACTTAGTCACACTAACATAGTCCGATTACTCCTGCATGCAAACACACTTGCATGGAAACACTTGGTCTGACTAACATAGTCTGATTACTCCTGGAAACACTTAGTCACAATAACATAGTCTGATTACTCCTGCATGGAAACACTTAGTCACACTAACATAGTCTGATTACTCCTGCATGGAAACACTTGGTCACACTAACATAGTCGATTACTCCTGCATGGAAACACTTACTAACATAGATTACTCCTGATGGAAACACTTGGTCTGACTAACAAGTCTGATTACTCCTGCATGGAAACACTTGGTCTGACTAACATAGTCTGATTACTCCTGCATGGAAACACTTGGTCTGACTAACATAGTCTGATTACTCCTGCATGGAAACACTCACAATAACATAGTCTGATTACTGCATGGAAACACTTAGTCACACTAACATAGTCTGATTACTCCTGCATGAAACACTTAGTCACACTAACATAGTCCGATTACTCCTGCATGGAAACACTTGGTCTGACTAACATAGTCCGGTTACTCCTGCATGGAAACACTTGGTCTGACTAACATAGTCTGATTACTTCTGCATGGAAACACTTGGTCTGACTAACATAGTCTGATTACTCCTGCATGGAAACACTTGGTCTGACTAACATAGTCTGATTACTCCTGCATGGATACACTTGGTCAGACTGGAGTCAGACTTGTCCAACATGTCCTCCCCGGTCTCTGACCCTGAAGTAAAGAGGAGACGACGTCTAAACTGCAGCAAGTACAGACACAACAAGACGAGAACACTGTAAATGTCAACAGGAAACTGAGTGGATATAGCGCCACCCACTGAGGCGGAGTCAGACCTTCACAACCAATAAATCCAGCATTCACACACAACAGTGAGTTCACGGAAGACAGACGGTACCTGCTGTTAGTGTGTGAAGGATCCACAGGTGAGAGACCACAACCTGCTCTAGATCCAGGTCCAGGTCCAGCAGAGGGTGTGGTCGTGTTATAAGAGCCGAGGGGAATCTGGAACTCAAGAGGGGAGGACATGTAGGGGAGAGGCTGCTGCTGCTGCTGCTGCTGCTGCTGCTGCTGATGAAGCTGCTGCTGCTGATGAAGCTGCTGCTGCTGTTGTTGTTGTTGTTGTTGTTGGACAAAAGCTTGGTGGTACTGGTGCAGCTGTTAGGGGAGGAAGAGAGGGAGAACAGGGGACGGGAATGAGGGACGGACTTTTGACTTCAATGGTGAAACAATGGGGGCGGCGAACGCAGCGATGAAATGTCGTTAGTAACCAGTTCTGGATTTGGAAAAAGCCGGGGACACGGTGGAGGAGAGGGGACGAGGGAGCGACAGTCAAACAACCAACAAACAAAAACAACTTTAAAGATGCTTTAGATACGAGGAGGCAAAGAAACCGGGGCCGTTCACATGCAGCGATGTTCAGCTTCTGCTTTCTTTGCTCCTTAAAACAAAGAAATTATTCACACTCAGTCATTTTGGTTTGTGGCCAAGTTATGAAAATAATCTGGAGCATCTTCTGCTTCACCGAGCCGACCTACTTCTGTGGCCTCAGTTTAAGAGAAAGTCTGTGTGTGTGAGTGGTCCACAAACACCTACCAACAGCGAGATAAAGACGTGAGCATGTGACGCAGAGATCACGGGAACCCAGTGTGAAACATGAAATGAATCCTCAGGGTTGTGCTTTTATTAATCTGAATGAATCATCTCTTTTTTCCTATTTCCAGTTAAAAACATGAAGCTGATCAGAGCTTCATGGTGTCACTCAGCCGCAGGTCCAAGTTCACACAGAAACTTGTGCTTGTGAAACAGATCTTAGTTTTCTTGGGACTAAGTAATAGACGTAGGTGGCGCTCTCTCCCCCCGTCTGAACTGCTTCATATGTCACAAAGTGACTGCTCCGCTCCTCCCTCTGTCCGATCCCCTCGTGGCTTCGCTCAGACCAGATTGCTTCTGAAATAAAACAGATGGCGTGTGTTCGGTGTGCGCCGCACATTTGGAGGACCTGTGTGTGTGTGTGTGTGTGTGTGTTTGATTCCGTCGCTGTGTAAATACGAGTTTTCTGAATATTTGGACGCAGTCAGCAGGAAGTTTTGAGCGTCTGCTTCCAATCGTGTTTGGCAGCGACGCGAGGCGTTTCGAGAGGAGACGTGACGAGCTGCCAGCGTTTGGAGCGGAGCGAGCGCTTTGAGGCCGTTGTGACATTAAAAGGAAATCTTCAGCTCCGTGAGGTTTCACGCTGCGTCTCCATGTGTTTCACCGTCATGTGCTCAATCTATTTATTGCAGTTTTGGATAAAAATCTTCTGTTTTCAAATCCTGTCATGATTCTGAGTTTGAAGCTAATTCCCTCTGGTGGATGTTTATTTATCAGCAGCACAGACGGGTTTGGTACCAGGTCCAGACCTGTGACAGAGGAACTCACCATGGCTGCGTACTGGGCTTGGGCCTGGGCCTGGGCCTGAGCCTGAGCCTGAGCCTGAGCCACCTGCTGCTGGTACATGGGCTGCATCATCATCATCATCATCTGCTGCTGCTGCTGCTGCTGCTGCTGCTGCTGCTGCTGCTGCTGCTGCTGCACGGCCTGCTGGTACTGGACACGAGTCAGAGAGACGTTAAACATGTGAACGCTGCTGAGCTCGTTCACAATGTTACACACAGAATGAATTCAGTCTACAGCAGTGACAAAAACACAGGAAACACCACGAAAGAAGCAGATTTGTTCATAATTTTAACATTTCATTTCATTTGTTCCTGTTAAACTTAAAAATAGTATTTTAACAGAAAAATCAGACCGTGTGACAAATAAATATCAACTTCATCTGTGTATGTAAGATGTTATTCTTTAGTAAAATATATACATAAACCTTAGCAGGTTTACATGAATAAGGTTTAGATCTGTGTCAGTTCAATTGGAAATGGGTCATTATTATTATTATTGTTCATATTATTATTTTTTCAGTAAAAATCCTGTCATGAATCTGGTCTAACAAGAAAACACTGACTTTAAGCAGTTAATAAAATCTACATCACTTTAAATCTCTGATATCTACGTCACATGATCACATCTTTACGTCACTGTTAGACCTTTGTAAAGCGCTCACTCTGCTCTTTAAGGCTGTAAAACAATAGAACAATGATAAGAATAATTATTATACATTTCCAATATAATGGGACACAGATCTAGAGACTCTCTGTGTTATTGTGATATATAATAATAACGATGATGTACCTGCAGGTAGTGCAGATGCTGTGCATTAGCATGCCGCTGCTGCTGCTGCTGCTGATGCTGCTGCTGCTGCTGATGCTGCTGCTGATGCTGCTGCTGCTGCTGATGCTGCTGCTGCTGCTGCTGCTGCTGCACAGCTTGTTGATGTTGTAGCTGCTGCAGACGCAGATCTCCAGGCTGAAGCTGCTGTAGGACACGGTGCTGCTGACTACCAGGCTGCAGCTGCAGCTGCGACTGTGGCTGCACTGAGCCCGGGGACGGAGCTGAGACCACACAGAATCATCATCATCATCATCATCATCATCATCACAGAGACGTCAGAACATACAGACCTCAGGTGAAAAACACAGAAGGTCATGTTGGATGAAATAGTTTTGAATATAAAATCAAAAACAAAACGACCTGAACAATCATGAACAATCATGAACAATCATGAACAATCATGAACAATCATGAACAATCATGAGCTCTCTCCTCTCTGGTCTCCCTCACAGATCCTCCACAAACATCAAAGGGTCCAGAATTTAGCTACAGCATCATCACCAGAACCAGGACCCCCTCATACCAACACATCACCCCATCCTACAACAACTCCACTGGCTCCCAGTCAGTCTAACAATGCAATTTCAAATTCTCCTGTATGCCTATAAGGTCATCCACAACATCGCCACCCCCTCCCGCTCCCTGAGATCCTCCTCCCGCTCCCTGAGATCCTCCTCCCGCTCCCTGAGATCCTCCTCCCGCTCCCTGAGATCCTCCTCCTGCTCCCTCAATACCACCTGCTTACAACTATTATATTCAGTAGTAAACAGATAGTATACTATTAAATATAGTAGTATTAATAGTAGTACAGTAGTATACCATTAAATACAGTAGTAGTAATAGTAGTACATGAAGTAAACCATTAAATCTAGTAGTATTAAATACAGTAGTAGTTCAGTAGTGTACGCTCTGTAATTCCTCTCCATTTTCTGGTTACTGTCGTCCTGTTTCTTGTTGTTGTTTGTGAGTTTTGCCCTTGAGTGTCAGAAAGGCACTTATGAATGAAATGCATTATGATTATGATGATGATGATGATGATGATGATGATGAAGATGTTCCTCACTAACACAGAAATAAAGGCTGACCTTTCTGTCCGTTGCTGAGCGGCGCTGAAGGCACGCTCATCTTGACGGGGGTGACGGCGTTGGCGAGCGGCAGCACGTTACTGTTGGCCGCCTTCGGCCTCTGTCGAGGAGCGATGGACGTCTCCGTCGGTCCGACACACTCCGTGATCCTGGAGACAGTCGCAGGTTTTTATGTGAATCCGTCTCCGTCAGAGTCAGTTCACCACGAGACAGAGAAATCAAAGTACCTGGCTTTTGTGATGCTTTTCTTAGCAGCGACCTCACTGGCTGTTAGAGGCTCAGGCAGAGACGTGGGAATGACCGACTTCTGCAGACAGAGCAGCAGAGCATTGTGGGTATTGCTATGACCAGGATTATTTATATTGTAGATATTATTAGTAAATAAATAAAACACATTTCATGTTAACAATGGTAATAATTATAGATAAAAAAAGGATCATTTATAACATATTAATAATTTCACAACTCATTCCAATTTTATGTTTTCACTCGTTCATCTTCAGTTTTCATTGGAAAAGTGGTGTGATGAGTTTGAAATGAGGTTTAGATAAAAGAAAAAGTCTGTGGTCAGTGACTTACACAGAGATTTGGCACTGGACAGTCTTTCCCTGCAAACTTAAAGGCAAAGTAGGAAACTTGGTAAATGTCTGGTCTCTTCTCCTGGTCTGGTTCGAGCATGAATCCTGGAACAGAGAGAAAACAACAACATTATTATTGTTATTAGTATTATTACACCGACACTCAACCTCACAGGCTGCTGACCTGCAACTCCTCTGTTTGTCCACTAAGACAACAATGCATTAGACCAGCTTTCATATGTTAATTAGATAAATTAGTTCCACTTAGTGATCAAACCCAAACTGATACTGACTAAACCCAAACTTGTGATCTGATCAAGTGATCAAAAAACTTAGTGATCAAACCCAAACTTAGTGATCAAACACAAACTTAGTGATCAAACCCAAACTTAGTGACTAAACACAAACTTAGTGACTAAACACAAACTTAGTGATCAAACCCAAACTTAGTGATCAAACACAAACTTAGTGATAAACCTTGATCAAGAAACTGATCAAACCCAAACTTAGTGATCAAACCCAAACTTAGTGATCAAACCCAAACTTAGTGACTAAACACAAACTGACTTAAACTTAGTGATCAAACCCAAACTGATCAAGCCAAACTTGATCAAAAACTTAGTGAAAACCCAAACTTGTGATCAAACCCAAACTTAGTGATCAAACAACTTAATCAAACCCAAACTTAGTGATCAAACTTCAAACAAACTTAGTGATCTTAAACACAAACTTAGTGATCAAACCCAAACTTAGTGATCAAACACAAACTTAGTGATCAAACCCAAACTTAGTGATCAAACACAAACTTACTGATCAAAAACTTAGTGATCAACCCAAACTTAGTGACTAAACACAAACTTAGTGACTAAACCAAACTTAAAAACTTAGTGATCAAACCCTAAAACTTGACTAAACACAAACTTAGTGACTAAACCAAACTTAGTGATCAAACCCAAACTTAGTGATCAAACCCAAAATTACTGATCAAAACTTAGTGACTAAACAAAACTTAGTGACTAAACCCAAACTTAGTGATCAAACCCAAACTTAGTGACTAAACTTAGTGACTAAACCCAAACTTAGTGATCAAAACACAAACTTAGTGACCAGTGAAAACACAAACTTAGTGACTAAACACAAACTTAGTGACTAACACAAACCAACCCAAACTTAGTGATCAAACACAAACTTAGTGATCAAACCCAAACTTACTGATC
Source organism: Solea senegalensis (assembly GCF_019176455.1). NCBI lineage: Eukaryota > Metazoa > Chordata > Actinopteri > Pleuronectiformes > Soleidae > Solea > Solea senegalensis. The sequence goes on along the minus strand of NC_058025.1, from coordinate 398,082 downwards.
AAACCCAAACTTAGTGACTAAACACAAACTTAGTGACTAAACCCAAACTTAGTGATCAAACACAAACTTAGTGATCAAACACAAACTTAGTGACTAAACACAAACTTACTGATCAAACCCAAACTTAGTGACTAAACACAAACTTAGTGACTAAACACAAACTTAGTGACCAAACACAAACTTACTGACTAAACACAAACTTACTGACTAAACACAAACTTAGTGACTAAACACAAACTTAGTGACCCCAAACTTAGTGATCAAACCCAAACTTAGTGATCAAACACAAACTTAGTGATCAAACCCAAACCTTTAGTGACTAAACACAAACTTACTGACTAAACACAAACTTAGTGACCAAACACAAACTTAGTGACTAAACACAAACTTACTGATCAAACAGTGCAACTTGAGGGAGAATCTAGAGTTGTCAGGAACAATAAAGGTTCCGTCACATATGGCGACTTGACTCTCCCCGAACGGAAGAGTGAAGAAACACAGCTTGTACAACAAGCATCCGAGTGCCTGCAGAGACAAACACACACAAATGACATGTCAATAAAATGAATCTCTATAACACATTTAAAAACAACCAGGGTCAAATGTACAAGAACAACCAATAATAAAACTCTTTACATACACCAGACGCCTCTGTTGAACACATTTGCTTTGCTAAATGTTGGAGAAAGCATGTTGTCAGGATTTTTAAAGGGGACATATTATGCAAAATCCACTTTTTAACCATTTCAATCCTTATATTTGGGACTCTGGAGGCCCTACCAGTCTCCAAAGTGTGGAAAAAGAATACTCAGTCATGTTTTCGTGGTCCCCCTTAGTGTAAGTATAGGCCATAAAACACTCAGCGAATGTTACCGCCCCACCAGTAAGTTTACTTGGAGAGCTCCACCTTAGCTCCACCTTGTCCCTGCGAGAGTGTAGGCGAGGGAGGAAGAGCGCTATTATGTCAACGCGGAGGGACAAGTGTGCTGTTGGTGGCTGCACAGTGTTTTACAGAGGATTTTTTATATGAAGCTAATGTGCCGATGATAAAGTCAGCAAACGTGTGTTCGTGTGTTCGCACCACTTCACATCAGTATTTAGTCAGCGACGTACAAAGAGGACAAATCAGAAAAATCGATTTTCATTTTTTTAACATCGCCCAAACAAATAAATCTCATTTCGATTTAAAATCGATTAATCGCCCAGCCCTAGTTGAACGGCAACGGTTCACGTTCAACTGTTGTCACGGTAGCGTGAGCGTGCCGGCGTCGACACACCACCTGGAAGAAGTGGGTGTGTGTTTGCCTGTGTCTCATTTGCATGTAAAGGGAGCGTTCTGAAAGGGGCAGGTTTAGCAGGGTTATTAAACTGCTATGATGCTTCATCCTTATGGTGTTTTGACCAAAGCATAGCGTCACAGATATGTTCATTAGGACACCAGGGAACTATTTTAACTTGGAGAAATAGGGTATAATATGTCTCCTTTAAGTCTTTTTAACTTTGATTCTTATGTCGGACACGCACACACACGCACATATATATATATATATGTATACATATACCCATATATCGGCTTTAGTGGTGATGGCTTTCCCTGCATACAAGTTGATCATCTCTGGTGCTCGATATGACAGAGTAGTGTACCTGAGACAGGGAAGCAGAGGTTATTTAGACTTTCTTATTTCTTGATCATTAAAGAACAAACGAGTGCTGCTGTCACACAGATGTCAGAGGAGCCGTGCGTGAGACTCACTTCTTAATCTCGTCCTCCACAGCAGTGACTCCGTCTTTGTGAGGCAGCAGAACTTTGTGAGTGGCACTGCCAAAGTCACACAGCACGTAATTCCCCTGGTCGTTCAACAGGATGTTTTCAACCTGCAGGAACAAACACAGGAGGAAACAGTTTGTACGAGTGATTAACAACAGGGTCAAAAGGTTGTTAAACCCAACTCTAGATCCATGTCTCCACCAAAACGCTCCTTTGTGAACTAAAAGCACAGAAGTGAATAAATGTGTGGTCTTCAGGAGGAACTCAGGAACTTGATTGAACACGTGAATCAACAGTTACAAATGTGTTGGTATAAATAATCAACATCATTTCAAGTTAAGTAAAGCAGTTAATTACAGCTTTTAAGGACAGAAAGTAAAAACACTTGTTAACAGGAAAGAGAGGTGAAGAAGAAAAGAAGAAAAATCTCAGCTGAAACAGATTAAAACACTGTCATTTAATCTGTTATTACAGAGATTTGAAGCAATGTTTCCATCGCTGAGGTGGATTTATTTTTTGCACCTGGTGAAATATAAAACTGTCTCTGACTCTAGAACAACATTTATAGTCTGTCAGTGACATTATGTTCAGTATTTTCAACCAAAATAATATTAAATATGAGACGCGTCATCAAAAACTGACAGAGATGACAAAAAATAAGGTTTTAATGACATGGCAAAACTTTCTGAGAGGAAAAACGTGTGCGTGTGTGTGTGCGCACACAGCTCAGGGTTAAAGGGCTTTTTTTCTGCACTCTCACTCTGCCTGGACGTGGACGTGTGACTGGGCCTCCTCCTCCTCCTCTCCTCCTCCTCCTCCTCCTCCTCCTCCTCGCTCTTTTGTGTCCCTGTGATGTTACATAAGCCTCGTAGGCTGAGAGCAGACAGACACAGGACTGTGGAGCTGAAGGAGCCGCTCTGTTTCCAGCCTGCTCCAGCTGGACCGAGCACAGCGCCCCCCACTGACGAGGCTCTGAGGAGAGTTCAAGCATCCAGGCTGACACTGGCTCCACGCCACCTTTCATTTTAAAAAACCCCACTGTGGAAATCAAGTCGGCTCAAAAGTGGGATGATCCTGGCGACAGAGGCTCAGACAGAGAGAGGAAGTTTAATGTTACAAGACTGAGAAGAAAAGAGGCGGAGAAGCAAAGAACCTGGACACGTGAGGGAGAAGGAAGTAAGGGAGCATAAGAGGAAGCAGAGGAGTGAAGTGAAACCAGAGGAATCTTTCTTCTTTAAGTTCTTTAAGTACTGACATCCTAATGCTGTGAGCGCCCCCAACTGTTGTAAACCACTCACTCTTAGAGACCATTTCCACTGATCGAGAAAACCCTTTGGACAGGAAACTGAAGTTTGTAATCCACTCACTCTCCCACACCAAACCTCAGAGAGACAATCAGGAGCTGCTGGTCCTCTGCTGCCTCGTGTGGTCACTTTGTGTCACTGACTTATATCAGAATGAAGATTTTTAATGCCGAATTGAAAAAAGAAGACATTTGAACTCAGTGATGGAGGCAGCAGTGGATCAACAACTCCTGTGTGTGTGTGTGTGTGTGTGTGTGTGTGTGTGTGTGTGTGTGTGTGTGTGTATGTGTGTGTGTGTGTGTGTGTGTGTGTGTGTGTGTGTGTGTGTGTGTGTGGGAGAGTGTGTGTGTGTGAGAGTGTGTGTGTCTGTATATACATGTGTGTGTGTGTGTGTGTGTGTGTGTGTGAGTTTGTGTGTGTGTGTGAGAGAGTGTGTGTGTGTGTGTGTGTGTGTGTGTGTGTGTGTGTGTGTGTGTGTGTGTGTGTGTGTGAGAGAGTGAGTGGATTACAAATTTCAGTCTCACAGTGAGATAAAGACGTCAACACGTGATGTAGAGATGGTAGACTTAGACTGACAGGGGGCGCTCATAGCACAGCTAGTGAAAGTCTCTAAGTGTTTCCTGGTTTTGTTGTGGTCTCTGATGGTTCACCTTCAGGTCTCTGTGGATGATGGGCGTCTTGCACTGGTGAAGACGAGCCACGGCCTCACAGGCGTCACAGAAGATGTGGAGAACCTCGGACTCACTGAAGCCCACGTTCAGACGCTGGTTCATCTGCTTCACCACCTGACCCGCTGCACGAGACACAGACACACAGACCGTGAGACACAGACAGACTGTGAGACAGACACACAGACCGTGAGACACTGACAGACTGTGAGACAGACACACAGACCGTGAGATACTGACACAGACAGACTGTGAGACAGACACAGACAGACCATGAGACACAGACAGACTGTGAGACAGACAGACTGTGAGAGAGACACAGACAGACTGTGAGACACAGACACAGACAGACTGAGACAGACAGAGTGAGACACAGACAGATGAGACACAGACAGACTGAGAGAGACACACAGACCGTGAGACACAGACAGACTGTGAGACAGACACAGACAGACCATGAGACAGACACAGACAGACATGAGATACAGACACAGACAGACTGTGAGAGAGACACACAGACCATGAGACACAGACACAGAGACTGTGAGAGAGACAGAGACACAGACACTGTGAGACAGACACAGACAGACCATGAGACACAGACACAGACAGACTGTGAGACAGACACAGACAGACCATGAGACACAGACACAGACAGACTGTGAGAGAGACACACAGACCGTGAGACACAGGTATTGTATTTTTTTTTTACCTTTACAATATTCCATGAGGATCAGAACCTCCCACACACTATCTGACACCACACTGATGACTGAGTCCAAATATCCCACAATGTTCTTGTGTCCTGACAGTTCCTTCTGTGGACGAGAGAGAGGGAGAGACAAGAGAGAGAGGGGGACACACAACACATGAGAGAGAGGGAGAGACAAGAGAGGGATGAGAGGAAGAAGATAAAGCACACAATATCTTCACAAATCTCGATACAAATCATTCACAATCACTTGATCAGTGTGTAATATTTATATCTTTATAAGTCACCAACATACAGTCCTAGGGATCTATAGTGATGTTGTTTCTCACTTCAAAGTGTAAGATCCTTCTGTAACATTACACTTGTGAAATAAGTAACAGTAACATGAAATAGTAACATGTTTTTGAAGTTTGTAATCCACTCACTCTCCCACACCAAAGCCCATAGAGAAAATCAGTGATTTTAACATCACACACACACACACACACACACACACACACACACACACACACACTGCTGCCTCCATCACTGAGTTCAAATGTCTGATTTTAGTGAATTCGGCATTTGAAATCCTTTGTTCAGATTGACCTGAGTGACACAAAGTGACCACAAGAGGCAGCAGAGGACCAGCAGCTAAAATCACTGATTGTCCCTCTGGGGTTTGGTGTGGGAGAGTTTCCTGTTGGAAAAGTGTGTCTCACAGAGAGATAAAGACGTGAACATGTGACGTCGAGGGGGCGCTCACACACAGTCAGCTGCATTTAAGCTGTTCTGTCTCTGGGTCAGAAGCTCATATGTGATCTATTCTTTAATGTCAGCTGTGTGCGGGGACACACTGTCCCCACACACTAACCCAGGTCAAACATTGAAGACGACACGATCTGCTGCTTCCACAATAAATGAGACACCTCCGATCTTCATCATCATCATCATCTGCTGTGTGTGCAGGTACATTATTAACACACTGTCGCAGCAGCAGCAGCAGCAGCAGCAGCGAGGAGGAATGCTGTGAAACAGGACGTGTGAGGAGGACGGAATGAGGACGTTTAAATATATGCACCTTCCCTTCATGACAGCGAGTGTTTTCACACGTGTCCCATTTCCTTCAACTAAATACCTGAGAACTCACAATGCCCTGGAGACATATCCAATAATAAAACAAGAGCTTCTTCTAGTTCAAAGTAAACTGTAATAAAGTGTTTCCAGTCAAAGACGAGCAGCTAAAACCAAGAATGTTCAAATGTTACAGATAATGAATTATGTTGATGTAAACACAATTAAAAATCTTAATTCTTTTCATAATCAATTAATTTGACAGTTTATGGATAATCAGTCAACAATTTTCATAATTGATTTGATGAGTGTGTTTTTTTTAATAATTAAAACAAGTTTGTGTGATTTTTCAGCTGCACAAACACATGGTGTATAATCACTTTAAAATATCATTAAATAACAGGGACAGGAAACAGGGTGAGCAACAGCTGATCCATTACTACATTAACTGCCAACTATTGTGGCTTCTGTCATTTTTCAGCTTCTTATTTATAATATTTTTCTACATTTTATGAATCAATAGATTACATATCCTAACAGATAAAAGTGTGCGATTAGTCCTTTTATTCTGTTGGTTGTATGTGTGAGTGAGTGAGTGAGTGAGTGAGGGTTTGGGCTGTGAAGGACAGATGTGATTGGTGTTTCTCTCACCATGATGGTGATCTCCCTCTTGTAGACGCTCAGGTCGGTGACGTTGTTGACGTACATCCTCTTGAGAGCGCAGCGGACGCCGCTGTGTGTCCGAGCCAGAAACACCACAGAGAAGCCTCCTGTAAACACATGAAAGGTGACCATGTGATGAACTGTGACAATGACACAAGAAAAATGAGATGTGGCTCACGTCATTTCATGAAAGCAACAGCTGCAGAGACGTTTCAGAGTTCAGACCATGTCAATGTTTACTCTGATCACACACACGAATAAACATGTCATGCTCCAGCTGTGAGGCTCAGTCCACAAACATTTGTTCTTCTTAAAAGTCACTGTACATAATTGAATGTTAATTTAGGATAAAGCTGTAATCACAGATATTTACACAAGAAGATAAATCATTAGCATCTGGCTCTGTGCGTTAGTTAGCACTGTTCAGACTCCAGCAGAGACTCATCCTGCTTTAAAAGATCTACAGAGGATTTATCAGCAAAGACAAAGTGGAATAAATCTGCAATCTGGGAGGAAATATCACTCAATCTTTCCATTAATCAACTCATTGTTATTGCTGTATGAACAACTAAAAGACTTTTCTTTACTCACTCTCCCACACCAAAGCCCACAGAGAAAATCACACACCATATATAGATATAATATCCATATATTGATCAGCTCTTGTTGTGAGGTTAATGCAGCACACACACACACACACAGAGTTAGTGCCTGCAGGTTAGAGACGAGTGTCTCCAGGAGACCGAGGACCTGGACGTGAACACAAACGCAGAAGCTCAGTGTTATCACAACACAGTGATGCTACTGTAGCACACGTTATCAGATGACAGGAGACTGATGTTGTTCTGAGGCAGAGGACCAATCAAGAGACAGCTTCCTGGTCGCTCATTAAGAGGAAACTTAAGTGAATCTTCTTCTTACTGATGTCAAAGCTCGTTGGACTAGAATGTGAATTATTTTCTCGATTAATCAACAAATATTGACCAGTGTTTGTCAAACTCTGGAAATAATGATGATGTTCTCAAATGTCTTGATTTTGTGCACAAACACAAAATGATTTGAGTTTGAATGATTTCATTGTTTATGGAGCAAAGACACCAGGAAATATTCACATTTAAGAAGCTGAAAGATCAAAGAAACTGGCTTTCTCAATCATGTGACACAGTCTTGTGAAAGAACAGCAGGAAGTAGCAGCTCTCAGGACTTCCTGTGAGACCCGTGATGCAGATTTAGCTTTAACCTAAAGAAAGCATGTGTGCACATCTCCGTAGGACACAGACGTGGGAAAGATCAGACTGGAGGATGAAGGCATGAACATGTGGGGGACAGCACAGACCGGATCAGACCAAGTTTCACAAGGCAAAATCCATTTGTCAGGGCAAAGGTCCAGGAAGCTGAAGAGAGCAGATAAAACCACACTAAAACCTGTCCTGAACCTAAATCATGTTCACGTAGAAGTGTCCAGATGACACCAGTGATTCCTTTATTTATACGGTTTATGAGTTACACAATAATTATTAAGCAGTAAATCAACTGTTAACCACGAGTAAATCATCGGCTCAGGTCTCATCTTGAATGAATCAACCATGTCCTGCTGCTCTGTTATTGTCTGTGTCTATCATCTGTGATCATCTGGGATCATCCAGAGTTTATTAGATTAATCTGTGAACTTAATGTTCACAGATTAAGATGAGGAGAAGCACAGATTGTGACAGAGGTCTGGTTGCTCAGCTCGCTCCGTTTCTTCCGTCTCTTCCACAACACGACATTCAGGTCCTGATTCAACACATCAAATATTCATATTTTAATTAACAACAAAATAAAAAGACAGTGACGTCACTTCCTTGTGAGGGTGAATGTTTTGTCTCACAGCTGTCACCATTGAAATTAACTTAAATGTATAATGTTCCATGTTATTTTTTACATACTGTTATGTTACTACGACATGAAGTTGATTTAGAAAGTAGTCGGCGTCAGCAGCTTTAATGTCCTGAAGCCAACACACTAATGTGTGGCTAACTTCCTGTGTGTTGCTGCCGTTAGCGTTCATCACCGTTATCATCACATGGTTACAGCCGAGCCAAAAACAATCTCACTCAAGTATTGTGTAATGTTTAGAACTAGACCCGACGGAATGCATGACCCAGCTCAAACTGCAGCTGTTCTGAGGAGATCTCTGACAATGACTCCACACTGACACATCACAGACACTGGAAGACGTGTTTCTACCAGTTTGGTACCGGATGTTTTTGTGTTTCCACTACAAATAGAACCAAAATAACCAGCCTGAGCCGTGCCATTCTTTGGCACCCTAAAATATACGGCCAGGGCGGAGTTAGACCGGCTCCACCCACAACAGTCAGCTGATTGGGTGGTTGACAGACAGATAAAGATACTGTGGGTGGAGAGAACTTGGGACATTTTCTCCTGTGGGGGGCAGCACTGCACATCTGTGTACGGCCTGTCAGAAATGATTACAAGAAGAAAGACATCTAACCATTTAAATCCGAATCATTAACAAAGATGAATATTTTATCTTTTTATAATCTAAATCATGAGGAACCTCCCTCACATCTCCACATGTGGGAGAGGACTGTGAGTCCTGCTCCTGAGAGGAGACCAAGCCACCCATTCTTCATGTGGACCTGTTCCTGGATCTGGATCTTTTGTTGCCTCCCAGGACTTTGCCAGCCTCGGAAGTGTTCGACCATTCAGAGCGTTATTCTCCTGAGAGGCTGTGGATGGAATGACTTGTGTCCAGAATACCAACGACAACACAGAATGAGCCTCACTGTACACGAGTCTGGCCTCAACCACCAACAATAACAGAGAGCTGTGTGCATGTGAGTGGAAACATGCAAATGACATGATGCCACTCAAAAAGAAGAAGAGGAACGGAATGAAACAGAACCAGTTCTGACTCAAATGCAGCTCCACATCAACAAACTCTGACAAACGCATCAACACAGTGGAGAGAAAATAAGTGTGCCCACATTGAAAAATACAAATACATTCATTTAAAGTTGAAATCAGTTCCACAACAGGAAATGATTGATTAAACTGAGAACATATTGGGACTCCTTCAAAATAAAATATGTTTTGATCTCAGTTAAATTGCTAAAATAGGAAAGTTTGATTTTCAACCTATTGCTCAGACCTGTCTTCAGTGTCGGTGTCTTTGATGACACCACAGATCTAATTTATACAAGTTTAGAAGCGCATTGAAGAACTTTGAAAAGTGCTTTAGACTGTTGAAGACATTTGGAGAACTTTGGACTGCGTTGAAGACATTTGGAGAACTTTGGACTGCGTTGAAGACATTTGGAGAACTTTGGACTGCGTTGAAGCATCGTTTTTTCTGTCTTCAAAGCAGCAGAGAGAAATAACACGGTGGTGAAGAATCCGTCAGACACTTGTTAAAAGCCAGCGTGACGCCAGTCTGTCGTGTAACTGTGCTTAAACACATTAGAAAAGTTAAAGTAGGTCACTGAGACTCAATCATATGAAACATTTGCTTTTACATTTGGAATCATATGCTTCATGTAAATCAAAGTCCTCCCTGCATTCATGTGTATGAAACCACACCTAAGAGGATTCATTGAAGCACTGCAGACCACAAAGTCATAATTGTAATTAGCAGGAGCAGCTGGTGAAGAGCTCACCATCCACTTCATGGAAATGTATTTCCTCCATTCACTGTGGAAAACAACTGGCACCTGTTTGTCCACAGAGAAGATCAATTGAAGCTGCTTCAACCACAGCTGATGAACAATAATAAATAACTCACATTCTAATGAGGTAATGTCACTTTGTTTCAGCTCTTTCCCCCGGTTTCACTCTCAGAACTAAAGTAAGTGGGCATATTACATTACATATTACATTTTTTTGTTGGCGTAAGACAAAATGGGACAATTCAATTGAGGCCTCGACAATTTTGCTAATTGTTCTGTTGAAATTTGAAATTTCGATTTAAGAAGATGAATTGCTCAGCCCTAAATGACATAGTTGTCATGTTTTCCAGTAAAATAAATGTCTATATTTAAAGGTTGCACTAGTTATTTTTCTGTTTCTTCACAGTAACAGTGAAAGCACATGCAGCGTCAGTTACAGCGTCGTCCACTTATCTCCAGGACAAACCGCTCTGCAGACATGTAGGGGAAGTGTTGAGGGTTCATGTTCGGGGATGGGGGCCTCCTGGAGGAAATACCTCAGCCTGCTTCCAATCTTCTCACAGAGAAACCAAGCTTTCCTTCTTTAAATGTGGAGGAGGCGTTTTCACAGCTGAACTGCAGCATATTCTCCGTTTGTGTCTTTCTGTGGTGGGTTCAAGTGTGGGAGTGAAATAACAGAAGAAAGACAAGAGAGCGGTCTGTTATCACAGCGATGACATCATTCTTTAGAGGGAAAACATCTGTGCTGCAGCACAAACTAAAAACATCATCATCTGTCTTCACTGACACTCTCAGCTTCGCTTAATGTGATGGGAAAACAGAGTTTCTGACACGTCTGTTCCACAGGCCATCGTGAAGGTCACCTCTGACCTTTGACCTGCTTTCACAGTCCAAAGTCACGGCAATGACAAAGACAAGAGTTTGCGTCCAGAGTCAGGGTTCCAGAGTCGCAGCGAGTCCAGCAGACGAGTAACAGTAAGGAACCTGGTGAATCGTTTACTCACTGTTTACTCACTGCTTACCCACTGTTACCTGTTTACTCACTGTTAACTGACTGTTTACCCACTGTTAACTGACTGTTTACCCACTGTTACCTGTTTACTCACTGTTAACTGACTGTTTACCCACTGTTAACTCATTGTTAACTGACTGTTTACCCACTGTTACCCGTTTACTCACTGTTAACTCACTGTTTACCCACTGTTACCTGTTAACTCACTGTTTACCCACTGTTACCTGTTAACTCACTGTTTACCCACTGTTTACACACTGTTACCTGTTTACTCACTGTATTACATTACATTACATTACATGTCATTTAGCAGACGCTTTTATCCAAAGCGACTTACAAAAGTGCATTTAAACATTTGGGTACAAATAAGAGCTAGAAGTAAGTAAGAGCTTCAAGTAGAACAAACTATGAAGTGCTAGTCATAAGTGCAATACAATTTTTTTTTTTTTGTCGTCTTAGTCAAGGTAGAGTCGGAACAAATGTGTTTTTAGTCGGCGTCGGAAGATGTGGAGGCTTTCAGCTGTCCGGATGTCGATGGGGAGATCGTTCCACCATTTGGGAGCGAGGACAGTGAACAGTCTCGAGTTCTGCGAGTGCCTCTGTGATCCTCTCAGTGAGGGAGCAGCAAGCCGGTTTGTCGATTATACTGTTAACTCACTGTTTACCTACTGTTACCTGTTAACTCACTGTTTACCCACTGTTACCTGTTTACTCACTGTTAACTCACTGTTTACCCACTGTTACCTGTTTACTCACTGTTAACTCACTGTTTACACACTGTTACCTGTTTACTCACTGTTTACCCACTGTTACCTGTTAACTTAACTGTTTACCCACTGTTACCTGTTAACTCACTGTTTACCCACTGTTAACTGTTTACTTACCTGTTAACTCACTGTTTACCCACTGTTACCTGTTTACTCACTGTTAACTCACTGTTTACACACTGTTACCTGTTAACTCACTGTTTACCCACTGTTACTGTTTACTCACTGTTAACTGACTTTGTTACCTGTTTACTCACTGTTAAACTGTTTACCCACTGTTACCTGTTTACCCACTGTTTACCCACCTGTTTACTGTTTACCCACCTGTTGTTTTACCCACTGTTACCTGTTAACCGTTAATTGACTGTTTACCCACTGTTACCTGTTTACTCACTGTTAACTCACTGTTACCTGTTTACTCACTGTTAACTCATTGTTAACGGACTGTTTACCCACTGTTACCTGTTTACTCACTGTTAACTCACTGTTTACCCACTGTTACCTGTTAACTCACTGTTTTACCCACTGTTACCTGTTTACTCACTGTTAACTCACTGTTTACCCACTGTTACCTGTTTACTCACCGTTTACCCACTGTTACCTGTTTACCACCGTTTACCCACTGTTACCTGTTTACCACTGTTAACTCACTGTTTACCCACTGTTACCTGTTTACACTGTTAACTCACTGTTTTTACCTGTTTACCACTGTTACACTGTTACCCGTTTAACTCACTGTGTTACCCACTGTTTACCCACTGTTACCTGTTAACTCACTGTTTACACACCGTTACCTGTTTACTCACTTTACTCACTGCTTACCCACTGTTACCTGTTTACTCACTGTTAACTGACTGTTTACCCACTGTTAACTGACTGTTTACCCACTGTTACCTGTTTACTCACTGTTAACTGACTGTTTACCCACTGTTACCTGTTTACTCACTGTTAACTGACTGTTTACCCACTGTTACCCGTTTACTCACTGTTAACTCACTGTTACCCGTTTACTCAACTTAACTTGTTGTTAACTGACTGTTCACTCTCACCAGTGGTTAATGCTAAAGCTAACAACATTTGTAACACAGCTTAAATCATAAAAAACTCAGATATTTGACTAACTAGTTAAACTTCCTCACTGAACCTGAGTCCAGAGTCACAGAGAGTCCAGTCAGGGCCTGGGAAAATTCTCCATTTCCAATTCTAGTCATAAAAGACTAGATGATTATATTGTATATAATTCTTATTTTTCTCTTTTTATACTCCAGTTTTTGACAGTTGTGTGAATCTGTTGTTTTTCTATAGTACTTTTGATTTTTTTATTCTTTTATAACACATTCTATTTATTTTACGGTATCAAACTCTTTATGAGTCCAGAGAAACCACCTGTGTGCAGCTTTATATCAACATACAGTCTATCTCCTTTATCACACAGACTTACAGAAACACTGATTAGATTTATATCCTGATATATAAAGACATAAAAAAGATTGTTACTCAGATGTGCGTGTTTGTGAGACACACGTCCATAAAAGGTCGAAAGAGGAGGTGCAGCAGTGACTGGGCTCAGAGAAGTGGAAGGTTCTGGCAGCTGGTTCTCATACGTCTCACATCTCAACAGTATGTACAATTACACCTGCACGCACACACACGCACAGAGAGGCATCGCTGCAGAGGATTTACAATGAAACGAAGACACAGAGGATAAATGTTACAACAGCAGGACCGACCACGAGGAAGAGAAGACCAAAGCCCATACGTGCAAACTAAAACACAAAAGCAACAGGTTTTACTGATGCTCTGCCTTTAAAATCATTTTCTTTTCTTTAAATAAAGATAAAGAATATTTGTTGACATGAATACTGTGTTACAGCCACCAATAAAGCCAACATCAGACTCATCAAACCTCTGTTCAGACAAAAGAACTCTCAGCAATGACTCCAACAGAGTCTCACTGCACGTTAGATACAATGACTCTGCAAAGTTTTGTGAGCACAGATCAAAAAGACAGAGGAGCGTGCACAGTGTATCACCTCACCTCTTGCGGTGAGGTGTTGAGCAGACGGACACGTCGACACGTCTTGTTTCCAGTGACCACAGCCTCGGTCAGGATCACTCACCACCTCTGACTCATGGTCCAATCCAGGGCCGTCATACACAAATCACACGTGTGTCGGAGCTGGAGCTGAGATTGAGCTCAAACTGCAGCAGCTAACTACGGTGGCTGACGGGGGGCAAACACACTGCAACCACCCAAAGAGATTCACAAACACAGACCAAAACAAAAACTAATGCAACGTGAGAAAAATGATCTGCAGAAAGAAACAAAACAGCTGCATCAACAGAAACACGTTCTTACTTACTTACTTAAGAGGTTATCCTCCTGTAACAGCACAGTTTTTAATTCTGCAGTCGTTTGCTCTGGTAAGTAATCCCAGAGTATCCTCACGGCTGCTCATGGAGCTGCACAACAGCGCCCCCCACAGACCTGGAGCACTTCCCTTATTGAATACGCTTGTGTTTTTGATTCTCATTTCTCTGCTCCAGCATGTCTGCAGAGTGAAATGACCGTAATAACCACAGTTGGTGGCAGTAAAAGTTACATACTAGAGCTTAAATATCTGTTAAATCCGTTTTCCTTTTTTATCTGAAACCGGTTTGTGAAGTGAATGTAAATAAAAGTGTAATAACTGTAATTATTAATTTAGCGTGTCACTCCACGCCCATGTCTGGCTCGTCATCCACGTCAGATCAGGCGACAATTACGGAAAAATTATTCATTTGAAGTTAGAGAAAAAAGTGGGCGGGGCCTCAGAGCAGAAACAGACGGGGCTCAATGAGCAAACACAAAGGCAGCGAGCGCTGCATCGTACCAGCATTCTTTCCACGCTGCTGCAGTGAGACAACAAAAGACTCACAATGTGTCCATTCATCAGCAGTACAGTGTGATCGTCGTCCACCAAGAGAGGGGGAGGGGCATCAATGACAACAAAAAAACAGGAACATGCTGATTCACAAATATAAATAAAATGACAATGAATCAATATTGAGAAGAATTAAAAGGTTTTGAGTTTTGATGCAAACTGAGGCAAGTGTTTAAGTCTACGATGTCTACGTCACATGCTCACATCTTTATCTCACTGTGAGACAGACTTTTTCAACAGGAGGCTGGAGTTTGTAAACCACTCACTCTCCCACGACAAACCTCATAGAGAAAATCAGTGATTTTAGCTGCGTGGACACAGGAGCTGCTGGTCCTCTGCTGCCTCGTGTGGTCACTTTGTGTCACTGACTTAAGTCTAAATCAAATATTTCAAATGTGGAATTCACAAATATAAACATTTGACTTGGATCAACAACTCTGTGCTGTGATTTTAAAATCACTGATTTCCTCTATGGACTTTGGTGTGGGAGAGTGAGTGGTTTCCTGTTGACGTCGGCTCGCTCAGCACCAATTACCTCACACAATCACACTTAGATCCACCCCTTTAAGCCTTATATTGAAATCTTGACTATCAGAAAAGAGCTGTAAATGTTTTCACTGCGTTTCCCTGCGTCGGCAGAATCCTCCGTGTTTACATGATAAGAGCTCAGTCGACGTTCAACTCCCTGACCACAGTGAGCCGCACGTCGTGTCGACAGCACTGATGCAAACAGTGTTTCCAGGCGAACGGTTGCTGTGTTCTTCACCTCGTCCCTCGTGTCACCCGCGGTCTAAACCGCCGCCGTCGAAGGTTCACCACAGAGGTGTGAGCGTGTGCGCTTCTGTCTGTGTGTGTTTCTGTGTATGCCACAGAGTGTGTGTGTGGAGATGAGCGCGTTGGTTGTGTTAGAAATGACTAAATGAAAGTGGAGGTGAAGCCTCTTCAGTCACAGCTGCTGTGTTTGACACACTTTAGATAAAATAAGAATCTGACTGTTGTGGCTCATATCAGTGGAACAGCAATAACATTTTCCTTAGATAGTGAGGGAACTGCTGTTTTTACAGCGATGCTGCTTCAGTGTGTAAACAACACCAGATAACAGAAGACTACTGTTCCCACCTCCATCCACCGAGCTGTACGACATCATCAACTCTGACATACTGCACAGATGTTTAAATTTACATTCATATATACACACACACACAGGGGTGTATATGGGTATGGATATATCTATATATCTATATCTATGTATATATATATATATATATATATATATATATATATATATAAATATAGATATTGTATTTTTATTATTTTATTTTGCTCCTGTTTTGTACAAATGACCAGGAAAAATAATAAAAAATCCTTATATCGTGTAAACTTTACCTGGCAATAAACACGACTGTGATTCTTCTGTTTTTATTTGTATGTTTGGCCAATTCTGTTTAAAAAGAAGGATTTATTTTGGTGTTTCTCTGTTATTGGCACAATATCTGTATCAGAGTATTATAAGATATTGGAAAAAGAACGCGCCAAGATCCCCAATTTGAAGAAAGAAAGAAAAATTCAATGTTCATCTACTGAGTATGTAAAACATTATGTTAATATCATAATTTATCATTTATCAAAAGTTCTAGTTTCTTTATGAATAAAGTTGTTTTATTCAGATTTTTGGTAAATGTTGAATGCTGACTTTAAAGAAAGACCGTATTTTTTTTTTTCCCTACTCTTTGATTTTTGCATGATGATGTTTTTAATGATTGTTTTACTTCTTAAATGTAAGCTTGCATATTTTTGTTAACTTAACTCTGTGCTAAATAAATATTATTATTATCATTGTGCTTTTAATATTTGACTTGCACATTATTTTAAATGTAACATTAAGGCTGCGACTAATAGTTGATTCATGAGTCAATTATTTTCTCCACTAACTATTTTGATCATTGATTAATCAGTTTAAAGTGGACATATTATACCCTATTTCCCCCATTAAAATAGTTCCCTGGTGTCCTAATGAACATGTCAGTGACACGCTTTGGTCAAAACACCATCAGGATGAAGCATCATAGCAGTTCAATAACCCTGCTAAACCCGCCCTTTCAGAACGCTCCCTTTATATGCAAATGAGACACAGGCAAACACACACCCACTTCTTCCAGGGGGTTTCTGATTTGTCCTCTTTACAGCGCTCACTCGCTCAGCTCCTGTTCCCTCCCCTCATTCGTCTCCCCCTCCCTCCACTAGTTCTCTGACAATATCAACATGTCAGCGTGCGTCACAGGAAGAGACGTCCTACATAAGGATGGAGCCGAACACTGTCCAACTGTAAATCAGTTACAAACACTTAGGGACAGCACCACTGATCCACCGCTGATCGCTGCATAAACAGCTGCTGTATGTGAGTGTATCAGACTGAGTGTGTGCTCCGGTCATGGAGGACGTACTGAACAAATATGTTTAATTAGGACGTGTCAGAATGGTCAGTTATGACCTCTATGTGACCTTTTCTTAATAATGTGTGTGTTTGTACGTCGCTGACTAAATACTGATGTGAAGTGGTGCGAACACACGAACACACGTTTGCTGACTTTATCATCGGCACATTAGCTTCATATATAAAATCCTCTGTAAAACACTGTGCTCCACTGTGCAGCCACCAACAGCACACTTGTCCCTCCGCGTTGACATAATAGCGCTCTTCCTCCCTCGCCTGCACTCTCGCAGGGACAAGGTGGAGCTAAGGTGGAGCTCTCCAAGTAAACTTACTGGTGGGGCGGTAACATTCGCTGCCGTCATAAGCGCAGGGAATTCAACATGGAGTGTTTTATGGCCTATACTTAACGAAAACATGACTGAGTATTCTTTTTCCACACTTTGGAGACTGGTAGGGCCTCCAGAGTCCCAAATATAAGGATTGAAATGGTTAAAAAGTGGATTTTGCATAATATGTCCCCTTTAAGAGTTTTCTTTTTCATTAAAACCAGTTTGTTCTTAAATGTGAATATGTTCAGGTTGCTTTGCTCCATAAAAGCAAAGAACAAACAATAATAGACCTAAAATAAAGAGTAGTTTAAAGCAGAAGACAAAGGATTTATGTTTAAATACATTTACTGTCATATTGAGAATGATGTTGTTCTACTGCTTTTGCACAAACTAATAAACTTGTGGTTTCGGGACATTTCGAGTTATTTCCACATTTATTTCTACATCACTGGTTTCCAGGTCCTGACAAAGGAACCTGGTACAGAAGGAGATTGTGGACAAACGTCAAAAAAGCTCACAGATGCTTCCTGTTCCTACTCATCATTTGTGAGTTCCTCTTGGAGACGCCGTCAGTCAGAGACACAAACCACAGAGGTTAAAGACGACAGGACGGAAATGACTGCTGCTGCTGCTGCTGCTGCTGCTGAGACACCACTGGAAAACGAATAAATCAGCGAACTACAGAGTCTTCTGAAGACAACGAGAACCTTCACACACCAAGTACATCTACTGATCATCTTCTCCATTATGGGATTAGTTGTTAGGTTCATAGAAACCTGGAAAGATCTTGTTTTTATCCACAAACCAAAATGATTTCTCTGAGCAAAGAAACCAGAAAATATTCATATTTAAGAAGCTGAACAATCACACAAACTGGTTTTCATTATTATTGATTTCACAGATTAATCAGTTACCGTTAGCTGCAGACGTTGTGTGTTTAATATAAAGTATTAAAGAAAGACGAGGTTTGACAGTTTGGTTCACATGATTCTCTGATGACACTGACTCATGACTGCTGGGGGTTTTGGTTGGTTGGTGTGTGTGTGTGCGTGTGCGTGCGCGTGCGTGTAGATCAAGTTTACAGTGTTGTAATAGTTGCAGAGTCACACTTAAAAACATTAAACACTCTTTGTTATCATGAATTCACGTCCTGTGTCGAGTCTGTGTCACCGTCTGTGATATCTAGAGAATTCTGAAACTATGGTCAGGTGATCCGTCTACTTGTCATTACGGTAGAACCTACGGTAGGACTTCAGAGGAACGAGCGTCCAATCACGGACAAGATTCACCGTCACACGTCTGTGGCGTCAGCTTCTCAGGACTGTGATTCTTGGGATTGTATTTGTTTCTGCAGTGATGAGCAGTGAAGCGTTAGTGAAAGAACAGCTGTTCTGTTAAAAACCTACGCCTTTCCTTCTTCTCTGTGACCTCTGTGTGAACATGACGGCGTCTAATGTTGCCGAGCTTCATTACAGATCTGTAGCTTCACGGTTGCTGCAGGTGTTGAGAAATTTCAAAGTTTGGAAAGTTGAGAAATGTTCAACTGGTCGATCAAATCCTATAAATATGTAAATATTTCCACTGAAGGTTTAAACCACGCAGAGAGAGAAGATTATATCGTGACGGTTAACTTAAAGATATTTAAATGAAGATGAAACTCAGCAGGATTCAGTGTCACATGACCATTAGAGGTGGGCTTACGTGATCACATAACCTCTCACACGTGTAGTTATCAGCCTCCACACACACGATTTTTAAATGATTTTATATTTTGCTCTAGCTTATAAGGCAGCAACAATTATTCAATTAATGGATTACTGATGAATTACTAAATTAATCGACAATTTTGAGTGTTTTCTTTTAAAAAAGGGATTACTTCACAGAGAAAATAATCAACAGATTAGTCAAGTATAAAAGTAATTTTGCTTGTTTGCTGCACAATAACCTTTGATATAATCTGTCAGCAACAATTCATGACTTAAACAATTTACATTTTAAAGGATCAAAATGGTCAAACTTTTTTTTAAAATGTTTTCGCGGTTTACAGGCAGCACCTTTTATGTCTGAATAACTGAATAACGGCAAATTGTGTTGTTGGTTCCAGGTGTGATCAGTCATGCAGGTGGACGCACTGCTTCAATTGTCCTGCAGAATTCTAACGCATGTGACTTTTTGTTTTGTAACTGTCTTTATTGTTTAGTCTAGAATAAAGTGAACTAAACTAAGATCCTTCTGCTCAACATTTTACAACCAAAAAAACTACATTAGCCACAAAGTCAACCATGACAGACGCTGCTCTGCTTCCTCCTGACAACCACACTGATATTTGACACCACTGTATCTATAATCATGTTTCACCAATCAGAACAACCATCCACAGCTGCGTCAGTTTCAATCCAACTTAGTACACGACATCAAAAAGGTTCAAAATGAGAAAACTATAAAGAGAGATTAAGAGTTTTATTCCTCCTGAAAGAAAACAAAGGAGCAGAAGCAAACAGTAGAACCTGCAAGAACATGTTGTACTGAGTGTTTCTCAACTTTACTGTATGTTTACACACACACACACTCATTTATTCATTCATTCAAACACTAAACTAAGTCTTATCACTAACCCTAACCAGTTAATGACTAACCCTAACCACAACCACAATTCAAATCTTAGTCCTAATTGTCAACCAGTTCCTCAGAAATGAGGTTCTGCCTCAAGTTTTGGTCTCCATGAGGACGACTGGTCCTGACAAGGTCAGTGTTTATGTCAGAAAACACACACACACACACACACTTTCTGTCTCTGGTGATGTCTGAGGTGGAAAAGCAGGTCGAGCCGTTTCCCTCAGAGTGAGGATATGAACAGATGTTTAGACAAAAACATTTTCACTGACGACTTCAGACCAAAATCACTGAGCCATTAAAAAAAAAGATTGGGGCGGGTCCTTCGGTGATGGGCGTGTCCCAGAAAACATGGATGATAACGATTTCTCAAAATAAGACGGCGAAATTTTCGTCTCATGATTTCATATGAGTGACATGAGAAAACTGACCAGCTCAGCAACATACAGTCCTAGGGATTTATTTTACAGTACCACAACAAGGAGCTGCGCCTTTAGCATCAGAGCTTATTGTTAAGCGTTTACTTGATTCAACTCTGTTTTTTAGCTTTTTTAAACTTCCAGGTTTGAGAAACCAAGATCCACATTTTATGACATTTTTACATTACATTACATGTCATTTAGCAGACGCTTTTATCCAAAGCGACTTACAATGGGTATGAGCACAATCAGCCAGGGGTGGAATCGAACTTGCGACCATTGCGACCATGACGTCTCTCGCACACAGAGTACTGGTCTTAACCACTCAGCCACTCCACCCCCACTCCACATTTTATGGACAAATGGCAGATAAATCATCCATTATGAAAATAATCATTCGTCGCAGCTCCATTGTTGCAAAAATCCCGATAATATTGTGAATAACGATGAATTGGGTCAGGATAATCATGATAGGACATTCCCGGGGTGGTCTGTCTCCTCCTACCTTCTGCAATGAGCTCCTCCACAGTGACTTGATATCGGCCGACGGCGAACACTCTCCCGAGAAAGCCGCTGACTCCGCTGCTGGACGCCGCTCCGAGCCCGCCACTCTCCGACTTTGGCATTCTGGAAAATTTCTTCATCGTTCACGTTCTCTTTGCGACCAAAAGTAATCCCTGTTCGGTGGTTTGACAAAACCACACAGTCCAGTTTAAGTCGACGCCCCCCTCTCCTGTCCTATCTCTTTATCTGGGGTGTTTCCTCCTCCTGCATGCTCCACTGCTGCTGCCGCTGCCGCCTGTAGAATCACATGACATGGAAGTGTGGTTAAAACCATGGCCATGAAAACAAAAACAACAACAATGAAACAATTTCCAGACCAAACTACTCCATTTTATCTGGAGATTAAACATAATAATTACAATCACAATACCTGGTTGAGTTAGGCGACAACAATTCATTGATACGTTGAATTAATCAACTAACAATTAATCAACTTCTGATAATTGAGTTCACTACAGAACAAAACTGTTAAACATCATCTTTCTTCAATACTTTATGAAATGGCAAAAAATGAGTTTGACTCATAGTCACTGTTAGAAGAGTCATGCAACTGGTTTGCACATTTATTTGCACTTGCCGTACATGCAGGTTACACTTGATTTTATATTAAAAACACGTCTGCGACTAACAGTTAATTTCATAATTTATTAATCTGTCAAATTAATACTAATTAAAACCAGTTTGTGTGATTTTTCAGCTTCTTTATTTTCTGGTTACTTTGCTCCATAAAACAAAGAAATCATTCAAACTGAATCATGTTTTTGACATTTTATTTAACTAATCCAGAAAATATTTGACAAATGAACAGATTATTAAATTAATGTTTTGTTATTTGGTCTTGTGACAATATGTCAAACAATTGTGAAAAATATGTCATAAATGATCTTAAACAAACCATAAATATTACTCTTTTTCCATTGAACAGACAAATATTAACAAACTGAAACTTTTTCCTTTAGAACACTAAATTGTGTTAATTTAAAATAGTACACCGTGGTTTCAAAGGTGTATATTGTTGTAAATGAGCATACATAGAATGATCTTCTTCCTTGTATTATTTTAATATTGACTTCATTTTTCCTCAGATTTAGATTTTTTCTTTGACTTTTCTGCCCACGTGTGAGTGATTTACACGCTGTTTATGTCCGAGTCTTTAAAAACGGATAAACAAACAGTAATAAAGATAAAAACAGAACAACAGAGTGAGATAAAGACTTCACTCACCAAAGAGATGATGGTGTCTTAGCTTCTGTCAGGCTAACAGGCTAACAGCCGCTGCTAACGGGCAGCTCCGCCGACTGTGAGGACACGAGCAGCGGGAAACGCCGCGACACAGCGGGGAGCACAGCGACGCAGACGCAGCTGCCGCCGCCGCCGCGTTTATCCACACCCGCTCCGGTGGTTAAAAAGAAAGGACAGAAATGTCCCACCCGGTGTCCCCGCAGAGCAGCCTTGTCTCCGTTAGCCTCAGCGCGACTTCTTCACTTCACTCGCGCTTATTAGCACGTTACCTTCGGGAGTTAGCGGCTAACACTGCTAACAGCCGCAGCGGTTCTTCTGCGAGGAGAGTCCGGGCTGAGAGAGCGGGAGCCCGGGCTAACACAAGTGGAGCCTGGGCATGATACGAGTGCAGCGTCCGGTTGTTGAGAGGAGTCCTCCGGGTAGGTGGTGCGTGTCCTCCCGGTCCTCGGCGTCTGTCTCCTGGACACTGAACTTCTCGTGACTCACTCACTGTGAACCGTACAAAGTAGAAGTGGGTGGTTTGTTATTTCCCCAACGAGAGTGACAACCTAACCTGACGCGGCCCCGCCCACCTCTATTGTTATGATTGGTGCAAGTGAAGCCTCTGTGGAACGCGATTAGTGCCTAATTTAACAATATCAATAAACAATATAATTAAAAACAATATCAAGGGTAATGAAATGAATTTATAATTTACCAAACAAACCATTTTGTGAAAAGCTACATTAATTATTGCTTTAGTGTTTAGTATTTTATTAGTTATGAAAAGATAAATCAAAATTACAATATGGATTGTGATATTTTAAATTGACAGAAATCAAATCAATCAATTCAATTCAATTTTATTTGTATAGCGCCAAATCATAACATACATGATCTCAGGTCTGTACATAGACAACATGAAGGAGAGCAGAGAAACACAACAGTTCACACAATGAGCAAACACAGAAGAAGAAATCTCTGACAGAACCAGGCTCAGAGATGTGCGGTCATCTGCCTCGACCGGTTGGGGTGAAAGGAAAAATGGGGGACAGTGGAGAGGTGGGGGACAGAAAATGGGGGGAGAGAAAGGACAAGAGAGAGATGAGGTAGAGACAGAAGAGAGAGAGAGACCAGCAGCAGATACACAACAACTGTATCAGGTTACAAGTTTATACAGTTACTGATATCGACTTTTAATTATAGCACAATAATAATGGTGATGATAAGCGTAGCCTCGAAAACTGGATCTGGATCCTGCAACCTGCATGATGAGAATACAGAGAGAGAGAGAGAGAGGGAAGGAAGGAAAGACACAAACTAGGGAGAGAAAGAGACAAGGTTAATGATATATAAAAAGTCATAATCAAATGCTGAGTGTGAGAGAGTGAATGTGTGTGTACCACAGGAAAATCCCCCAGCAGTTTAGTTCTATAGCAACAGAACTAAGAGATGGTCCAGGTTTCAAAGTTAGTTTTTATTAATCCCCTTATGGAAAGTATTCCTCTGCATTTTGACCCATCCTAGAATTAGGAGTAGAATACTTGGCCACAGGCTTCCCTGAACCAGCTCTAACTATAACCTTTATCAAAAAGGAAAGTTTTAAGTCTAACTTTAAATACAGAGAGAGGCTCCGCCTCCCGAACTATCATTGGAAGCTGGTTCCACAGGAGAGGAGCCTGGTAATAATCAAACCCCTTAATAATCATCTGCAGTGACGATGACTGTGAACAAAGATGTGTTCAGTTCTATTTAATAATCCAGATTATTATTGTTATTATTATTATTGTTGTTGAACAGACAGAATGAGCAAGTTTGTCCTGACAGAGACCGAAGAACTAACATCTGTATCCAGGTCAGTGTTTGTAGGTCGAGCACATGGTGAAGATGAAGATTATATAAGAGCTGAGCAGGAGGAGGGGGAGGAGCTAAATCCAATCACATGACTGCATGAACCCATCAGTCTGGGCAGCCGACTTCCTGTTTGGATCCTCACTCACTGTAGTGACAGTGAAGTGTGTGCTGCTGCCCCCTGCTGGTCGCTTCACTCAACCACCAAACATTATTAATAGGGTTCGAGCTCAAGTTTGTGTGGTTTATCCTCCTGAACAAACCAAGTTTCCGACACAGTCTCTTTATCACCACACCGTGTTTATGAGCCAAAAGAGAGAGAATTTCCTTCTGAAGAACCACTTAATCGACGTGTCTGTAGAGGCAGACGTGGCCATCGACTATAGTACTTTGATATTTTCTAAATTCATTTATTTTACTTTTTTTTTGTACAACTGTGCCTCACACTTTGGTGTTTAACTGTTGAATATTTTCCTGCACTAATGTGTGGAACGTTATCTGGCTGTGATTCATCACATCACCTGCCTGAGGCTGAGAGTAAGAAATATAAGCATCTCATATTGCTGCTGGTGTTAATGGTACTGCAAGCCCTTTTCAAAACAAGTCTACAAAGTGCTTTCCATGGTAGAAAAATAAAACCTTTAAGCATAAAATGAAAACAAGTCTACAAAGTGCTTTCCATGGTAGAAAAATAAAACCTTTAAGCATAAAATGAAAACAAGTCTACAAAGTGCTTTCCATGGTAGAAAAATAAAACCTTTAAGCATAAAATAAAAACAAGTCTACAAAGTGCTTTCCATGGTAGAAAAATAAAACCTTTAAGCATAAAATGGTAAAGACAGAATTTAAAGATAAAATGAAAAGCCAGATGAAATAAAATAGTAAAAATACATCTGTAGTGGCATATTTTTATGCATTAGCCATATTTAGTGTTAGTGGCTACAAGTAAGGAAGTTGTGAGATGGGGGCAACTAGCAGCATCACCATCCACTGTAGCATTCCCTGCTTTAGAGTCCAATTTATTATATTCCCTTTAAATCCTTGTACAAATCCATATAGGGTTTGAGTTTTCTGGTTAAGATAAAAGGTGCCAAGGCTACACTAACAGATCAGTGCAATTTGTTTTAAAAGAATTCCACATCTTTAAGTTCAAAGCACTAACTTGTCAAAATAACACTCATCACAGAATCACTGAAAAAATACAAGTCAACCATAAAGTTAAGAACAAAAGTTTTACTTGATATAAAGAAGGCAATAAATACAAGTTCTCAGTGTCTAACATTACAGGCTGAAAGTAGCAGTGTCTGTATACCATCACCATCTACATGTGATGTGATCTACACTACAAACCTGTCCATTCCAATCCTTTGTTTCAGAGGAAGATAAATGCATATCATGACAGGCCGAGTCACAAAATCAGATGGATCCTTGTCTGATTTTGGAAACTGCACAGTCATGGTATGCCACTCAGTCAGGATCCATGGCCAGATTTCCTCACACACACAGAGAAGAAGGGGAAGGACCAAATGCCTTACCATGTTACGAGTCGACTCAATTTACCTTGTTCTCTGCTGTGTGAAGAAGACCCAGCTCATAAAATCTTGACTGATTTAAAAATTGGTGGGTCAGTGGGGACAAAGGGGGGGGTTAAAGTCCACTTAACAAAAAATTGAAAAAATCTCGGTGACCATGTCCTGTTGGGCAGAGTGACGTAGCAGTCATTGAGCCATGTGTACAGTTTGGCAAGGTCCAAGATCTAACAAAAAAAATAAAATAAATAAGACTCAGCACACTTTAGTATTAAGTAAGTATGGATTACACATATTGATTACCATCTGAAAGAACGTACCTAAGATATCTCGTGGAAAAGGTCAGTTCATCTTGGGCAAAGTCCTCGTCGTAGAAGGGTCGGTTCCTCTTGGGCAAAGTCCTCGTCGTAGAAGGGTCGGTTCATCATGTGCTAGGTCATCACCGCAGCCATCCAGGACAGGACTTCTCCAGGGTCGTGGTGTCCAACATGGAGTCCTCTGATCCAGGAATGCGCTGCAGCGTTCTTCAAAACAAGGAAGAATTTGAGAAGTCACAAGAAAACAAAAAAGAAGTAAACAAATGACAAATCTTCAGGTAGCTCACCTGGTCAAGTGTGACAGGTCCTCACGTCCAGTCAGAGCTCACCGATGGATGCCCTCCCTAACCTATACCTGCCATTCCTGTCCTACACTGACAGTTAGAAGCAATCTTTGCCAGCCATTTGGGATGATGCTAACCTCAATGTCTTGGTTGGCTGAATGAAAAACTTTAAATCTCACAGTTGTCCAGACAAACGTTCCTTCTGATTCCGTAGCCTCGCCACAAAAAGGTCCTCTGCTGAAACCCTCATTTTGCTAAGCATGAAATCAATTCCACTTTCCCGTCCTCAGATCTCATTTTCTCTCCCTGCAGCCTTTCAACAACCATTGCTGTTGTAACATCTGCGAGAGGCAGCAGTTTCACAATTCAGAGCTTCTCGTGTGTTTGGCAAGACGTGGCATCAGAGTATTGACAAAGCAGACGCCTGAAAATGTTTGACCCCAATTTAAACAAATGCTTCACCATCTACATGTGATGTGATTTACACTACAAACCTGTCCATTCCAATCCTTTGTTTCGCAGGAAGATAAAAGCATATCACGACAGGCCGAGTCTCAAAATCAGATGGATCCTTGTCTGATTTTGGAAACTGCACAGTCATGGTATGCCACTCAGTCAGGATCCGTGGCCAGATTTCCTCACACACACAGAGAAGAAGGGGAAGGACCAAATGCCTTACCATGTTATGAGTCGACTTTACCTTGTTCTCTGCTGTGTGAAGAAGACCCAGCTCATAAAATCATGACTGATTTAAAAATTGAGCAATTAAATAACTCAAACATCGATGCTGTTGGGTCATGCAGAGAGCTTGCGATCTTTTGCATGGTTTCCCAAACATTTAGAGGTCAGATTACTGACCCCAACTATGTCAAAGTCAATGATTGTCTGTCCTAAACTGATGAAGCATTTGGGTAAATGAGATCAAGCATTTAAAGGTGTTTACATTGTTAGTAGTCTAATGACACTTCTTACCCAACACATGAAGACGCAGTGAATCAGGATACGGCTACCTTTAGCAGATGCAACAGCAGCAGTGGGTGGTGGAAGTCTGCAGGGAGAAAAACATTGATGTGGAGACAAGTTGGAGGAATCATTTAATGCAAAGCTCAACAAGAGTTAAAGCGGAGAGAAACTTTAGGGCAAGTCTACAAAAATCAGAGGAGGAACTTCGCCAACACATCTAAGAGACAGAAGTTTCTCATGCAACCAACCAAGACATTGGGATTAAGCATCTTCCTAAAGACTCTACAAACTGCCTAAATTGTGAAACTTGAAAGTCATGGGTAATAACGGACTACAGACACGTGTTCGCTGAAATAGCTAGTGTTTGGTGAGGTGTTAATCCAATGCTCTATCAAAAATCCCACTTTGGGCAAACCATAAAGTTCTATCATTATCATCACAACCAGCTGCCAGCTTCACAAACAAGAGGCAAAAGACCACTTACATGATCACTGTTAACCACAAAGCTCCAGACACCAAGTCAATCCAAGAAAATAAATAAAGCTGCAGCTGCTCACTCCTGCTACAAGAGGGTACCTGCACAACAGTCTTTAACATGAAGCCAACTTCTGTCTGAATTCAGCCCACAGAATAAAGGTTTTATTTCAAGTCGTCGTATCGAAAGATAAAGTTTGAACATTTGGCGCAACTTTGACTTAAATAATCCGAGTTGTCTCTCTGCCAGGTTAGTGTCCTCCTAAAGAAAAGAAACGCGCTCTAATCCTGCAACCTACAATCTAATTTTTGAAAGAAACTATGCAGATGCTAGCCCTGCATCCCTAAGGCGAGTAACGCATAGTTTTGCAGGGGAAGATAAAAATCCCCTGCTGGGAGGCCTCCCAACATGACGCGCAAAAAGACTATGAACACAAAAAGGTTCAACTCCTTTAGAGGGAAACAAACTTGGCAGAGTGAGACAAGTCAGAATTAATATTGAATATCGACTTCAGTTAGCGACTACAAAGGCTGATGGCGGTGCGTAAAGTTTAAGCGTTAAATGGATAACAAAAGTGTGATTTAAAGTATATCATAACATTATCCATGGGCTGAATAACACCTACAATCTAATGTGACTACACTGGCATATAAATCAAAAGTTTAGCTTTATAATCAAATCAGGAATCAGTTAACTTATCAAAGCAATTACCAGTTGAGAATAAAGACCTGGTCTCACTCATCATAATCAATTACTACATGTTTACAGCACTTTGAAAGAACTTTAGACAAACTACAGTAAACTTTGATGCATTTACTACACCATTCATCAGCGTCCACGTTTGTCAACAGTCCAAGTTACAACTATGTTAACTGAGATTCAAGATTAAGTCTTTAAATTAAAGCCACTTCAAAGTAAGGTACGAGAATATCCTGCAGAAACTCAAACTAATCAACTTTAAAATCGTCCATTTAAGTTGGAATAACAAAGTGACCAAATCCAACACACAGGACAGACAGACAGGCAGCAGACACACAAGACAGACAGACACCAGACACACAAGACAGACAGACAGAGACCAGACACACAAGACGGACAGACAGACCAGACACAAGACAGACAGACAGCAGACACACAGGACAGACAGCAGACACACAAGACACAGAGACCAGACACAAGACAGACAGACACCAGACACACAAGACAGACAGACACCAGACACCAGACACACAGACAGACAGACACAAGACAGACAAAAATCAGACACACAAGACAGCCAGAGACCAGACACACAAGACAGACAGACAGACACCAGACACACAGGACAGACAGACACATGCCAAGACTGACAGCAGTCTTGGCATGTGTCACTGTGTAAATAAAGGCCTTTGCACTCAGAATAAAAAAATGAGATTATTGTAATGCCTTTGTAAATGGTTAGATGCAAATTAACTTTGTAAATTGAGTGGACACGATTTACCGACAAAGATCATGTGGCAAAGGCCTTTAATACTTACCTGAAAGTTACCTGTTAAAATTTGACCTGTTTTTGAAAGAATTTGATTGTCGTCTAATTGGTGTGCATCTTGTCAGTCTCGCAGCATAAATGTTGTTCACCTTTCTGGTGCAGTAAAGTCTACTGGAGTGTTAGTCTTGGTCCAAAGGTCACACACACACGGTCACACACGCGGCCACACACACACACGGTCACACACACAGTCACACACACACACACGCACAGTCACACACGCAGTCACACAGTCACACCACACACACAGTCACACGCACACACAGTCACACACACACAGTCACACACACACACAGTCACACGCACACACACGCGACACACACACACACACACCTGCATACAGTCACACACGCACGCACACACACAGTCACACGCACACACGTCACACGCACACACACACACACACAGTCACACACACACACACAGTCACACACACTCACACGCACACGGTCACACACACACACACACACACACAGTCACACGCACACACACACAGTCACACGCACACGGTCACACACACACACACACACACACACAGTCACACACACACACACACAGTCACACACACAGTCACACACAGTCACACACACACACACACACACACGGCACGGCGGCCAAGAGAGAAAAACTACTTAACATTTGAAATTTTCTGTAACTAAAACGCAATCTAATTAAGGTGGACATGCAGAGATGTCGGTGCTCCTCTTGATTGATGCTAGAAGAAAAGTACAGGTTAGTTCACTTACTGTGCATGGACGCGGAGGGCACCCATGTTGGCCTATGTAAAGTGACTATACGCGCAAGGCCAGACGTACAAGAACACAAGTATGTCACGAAGGCGCGGGCACAGTTAGCGATCATGGCCTACTTGCATTAAAGGACATATTGGCCATACAAAGGCTATGGCAGGGCTGCCATCCAAAGCCAGGGACTATATTTGTAGATCACCAGGATCTACTTTAACGCTCTAGGGCTAACGGTAGATTAATGGCCACGTTGGAAGAGAGAAAGAAAAAAAAGGCACAGCGGCCAAGAAGTCTAAACCTTGTGACAGAGCGTAACTTTATTCCTACCATCTAGTTTTAACTGTACACCAACATCCATTTAAACCTCATTTAAGATCTGGTCCTCCAACATCACTATAGTTCAAGTTGATATTGTTTTTTCCTGATATTGTGAGGAAAGGCACAAGGAGGGCCAGGACAGATCGACACGGCGGCCGGAACAGCGATGGCCCGCGGCCTGCGTAACAGTTGGAAAGAAAAAGTGGTTATGGGCAAGAAAACGCCTCCATAGAGAGGCGTGTTCTTGCCTTTGCACGTAAACTCAGTAGTTAGCTGTGAGCAGCCAGACCAGGAAGTCAGTTGCCGACACCTAAGTACCTTCACTTACAAAAAAACACAAGACACAAGTTTTCTTTTGTTTATTCCCCTACTCTGCAAACCCTAGCACACATGGAGGGCAAGAAGGTAGCCCCCCCCCAGAGAAGACATAAAAAAATATGGACTCACCCTTTGTAGACGGACCTAAAAAGGAAATGTTAGTGCATTATAACTTATCAAGCATCTAAACCCTTCAAGACACCGGATCTACTTTAATGTGAACTGCTGAACATAATCACATTCTCACACCATCTTAACTATTCAATCACGGCATCTCAGTCACACACAACCCATTCATTTAGAGAGAGAATCTCAAACACTCCATCAATCACCTCATTCTTTCAAATCACTCGTTCAGCAGTTCCACAAAAACATAACCAACAAGGACCAGATCAGACAATCACCCAACAAAGTGGACCAGAACATACAAAACCAACCTGTGGCGTATGCTCCATGTCCAACCCTCAGCTATCTGACAGATGGAAAGCAGGAGAATAGAAAGAACGTGGCCATGTTGGACAGTGCAGAGAGATGTAGGCTCAGCGGCCAAGAAAGAGTGGGGACACAGCGGCCACCCACAATGAAATCATCACACCTACTCTTTGACGATCTTCATGACGATCAATCTGCGGGAAAAACAAACAAAACAATGTGTGAGTCCAGTCTCCAGCCTTGACCATGTTCAAGTTCATACTGTTACAGGTGTGAAATAACTAGGTCAGGTGTTTGTATGAGGTACACACACGCTACACACACGCTACACACACACACTACAGACACGCTACAGACACGCTACACACACGCTACACACACGCTACACACACATGCTACACCCAGCCTGAGATATAAACACTCTATTCTAACAGTGAAACAAAGACATGAACATAATCACAAGTGATGGAGAATAAAGTTGATTAAGATTTAAGGGATGTCTTTTAAGTGCAACACACAAACAACTTATATTATACATGTGTGATTAACTTAATATGATATATATATATATATACACATACATATATACATATATATACATACATATACATATATATGTATATGTGTATATATATATATATATATATATGTATATGTATATATATATATACATATATATATATACACACACACATATATGTTTAGCGTCTGCTAAATGACATGTAATGTAATATATTGCAGTTGAATCAGTTAAATACATAACATTTTCAAAGATGCAGTAAATTATATTATTAAGGTGTCACTCACCTCAGGCTCTTGTCTATGGCGGTTCCGACCCGGTGTCCGTGAGCAGGAAGCAGGTTGTTCCTTTAACACAAAAAAAGTTTGTGTTTTAAACATTTAACATAAAAAAAACAAATAAGTCTCTCAAGCCTTAAAGAACGGCACAGGAAACCATTCGTAACCCACAATGCATCACAGCAACATCCAATCATCAAACAGAAATAATCTACCCGCAAATACCTTAAAATCCACTATAATCTTATTATATATAGTGTGTAGTACTGTTTTGGCTCATTGTGTATTGCACTGTTTTTAATTTCATTTCATTTCATTTTCATTTAACTTCTGAATTTCTTCTTTTTGTTTTTGGATCGTGAGTGTATTCTATTTTAGATTCATTTGTACCGCTGCTACCATGACAAGGGATTAATAAAGCTATCCATCCATCCATCCGTCCGTCCGTCCATCCATCCGTCCAGTGAAAAACTCATGAGTGGCACAGCAGCCATTTTAGTTTGATTTTAGTCTTCTCTTGTCTATTTTAATAATGGAGTGTTAATTAAATCTGAAACTCTAATCAAGTGTTTGAGTTTCAGATTGTTTTTATTTTGTTAAATGTGAACATTTCCTCATTTCTTTGCTCTCATTTAAGAATAGAACTGAATTTACAAACAGTGAACCACATTTAACATTTCATGGCCCAAACATGAAAATAAATCACAGGTTAATGAAAATAGAAATGAGTTGCAGCCCCATTTAAACCAATGATTTAACTGCTGTAATAAGAATTATTATCATTATTATTATCATTATTATTATTATTATTATTATTGTTATGTTATATTTTACAAACTCAGCTTAAAATGAAGCTGAAATTGAGCAAATAACTAAGGCAGACTTGAGCAGGTCTAAGTGCGAGTCCTCATTAAGAGAACTCACCATTCTGGACCAGGTCCAACACAGGAGCTGATGCACGCGGCCACCTTCTCGGCGTCTGACGTCACACCGCGGGAGTTTTCTTTTTTCTCTCTTCTATGTTTAAACTTCCCGCGTTGTTTTATGAGCTTTTACGGCGGTTGGCGCGTCACCGCCACAAGTTCCCTCCTCCCGGAACACTTTTTCGTTCCACGGCTCGTGCAGCTTCTCTTCAAAGTGACATCACGGGAATGTGAGGAGGAGGAAGATTAAATAAGAGGAGGAGGAAGAAGCAATCAGCGCTCATCAGCTGACTGAAAAACACCTGCGTGAGGACGAGCAGGCGCGTGGTGTCTTCTTCTCTGAGCTTTTACGGCGGTTGGCAAACGACATTAGCGCCACCATCTGGTATGGAGTGTGGATCGAAATGTTGATCAAACTGAACCATTACTTCAAAGTAAAAATAATAAAATAAGTCAGAATTATATATATATACATATATACATACATATATATATAGATAGATATACATATCTATCTATCTATATATATACATATATATAGATAGATAGATAGATAGATAATACAAAACACAAAAAAACAACCACCCATATATGCATATGTAACAGGGTCAGTTACTTCAGTATATTTTAGTTCAGTACTGTAATTTATTAAATACCTGCTATTTATTTTATTTGCCTTTTCATTTTATAATTACAAAAAATGTATGTTTTAAGTTTTTATTTTTATATTTTACCCTGACACGGCAGGTTAAGTATTTAAGGGCGTGTCTGCCCTTCTGTGATGTGCGCTTGTGTGATTTCTGTATTGTTGCTAATATGGAGATTATCATGCTAAATTTGACACATTTGTTTTATAGAGGGCACGTTTCCCTGTGTTTCACATGCCTTGTGTTGTGATGTTGTGTTGTGGCGTTGTGGCGTTGTGTTGTGATGTTGTGTTGTGACGTTGTGTTGTGTTGTGGTTGTGTTGTGGCGTTGTGTTGTGTTGTGTTTGGTTGTGTGGCGTTGTGTGCGTGTGTTGTTGTGGTTGTGTTGTGCGTTGTTGTTTGTTTGTTTGTGACGTTGTGCGTTGTGTTGTGGTTGTGGCGTTGTGTTGTGCGTTGTGTTGTGCGTTGTGTGTGCGTTGTTGTGTTGTGTTGCGTTGTGTTTGGCGTTTGTTGTTGTGTTGTTGTGCGTTTGTGTTGTGGCGTTGTGTTTGTTGTTGTGTTGTGTTGTGTTGTTGTTGCGTGTGTGTTGTGTTGTGCGTTGTGTTGTGGCACGTTGTGTTGTTGTGTTTGTGTTGTGCGCGTTGTTGTGGCGTTGTGGCGTTGTTGTTTGTGTGGCGTTGGCGTTGTGTTGTGCGCGCGTTGTGTTTGACGTTGTGTTGTGGCGTTGTGTTGTGGCGTTGTGTTGTGACGTTGTGTTGTGACATGATGAATGGATTCCTCCTGCCCACAGTGATCACATCTGTCTGTATTGACTTTATTGATGAGAAATAATGTGTTGTTTAATCCTGTCTGACCAAATCTGATCCTCCATATTATATTTTCCTCTTTCCTGCTTCTTTCTGTGCGCCTAGCCACTCCCACTTTTTTTTAGATACTGTAAATCCATCTTCCTTTCAGCTCCTTCATCTGTCTTTTAGTTTTTGTTTATTTCTGTTTTGCTAGATCTAGATCATTATGTCCTGTTGCGTCTGCATATTACATATTACTTTGTGTGATGACATCATTCAGCTGCACTGTTGTGTCTCTCACTGGCTACTGTGTGTTTGTTGTGAAGGTGTGTGAGTAATATTTCTGGATTACACACCAAAATCCCCACTGGTTATTAGTAACGCCGTTACTTTACTCAGTAACTAATAATGTAACGCGTTGTTTCCGTTAGCAAACGCTGCGTTACTGCGTTCCTTTTGGTGAGGTTTTACAACAGCACACAGTTCTCATAACATTTAAGTGATCGATAAAGTTTCATTGAATTGAAAAAAAAAGCACTTGTCGCCCTCTAGTGTCCCACGCGTGATCAAACACGCCCGCCGGCAAAGTTCTCACAACACACAACGAAACTCTTATACCTTCGTAATGGAAGGGCCAATCTCAACCAAAATTTGCGATGATCGATGACGGGCCATTGCTGGAGATGCCTATGCAAAAACTGTCAAGTTTGAAAACAGCACCTCCTGGTGGTGGCAAAAAATAAACAAAAAAAGTAACTTTTACAGAGATTACCGTATCAACCTCAAAATAGGTGGGAAGACTCAAAACACATGGTAGATGGTGCGTGCTGAATATGATGGCACAACGTTTAACGGTGTTGCCATGGCGACGATGCAAAGTCGGATTTCTGCGACAAAAAAAACCAGTCCGGCGACCCCTGGTGACGGCAGACAATATGACATTTGGTATTTGAACTAACAACTCCTACAGCTTTTGGGCGATCACCTTCAAACTTGGTGCGGTCACTGTGGACAAGTTGACGAGCTGAAGCTGCTGAAAGTTTTTTAAAATGTCGCATGGCGTACAAGATAGGGGGCGCCAAAGTTGGCGCAAATTCACATTTTTCACAACAGACAACAAAACTCTTTTAACTTTGCGATGGAAGGTCTGATCCCAACCAACTTTTCCAATCCCGGTCCAATCTGAACTTAACCTGCTAGGATTGCTGATAGTCCGACCCTGAAGCCGCCTATGTCAAAATATTCCATTTTAAAAACAGCGCCCCCCGGTAACGGCAGACAGAACTATACTTAAACTTTTTGATTCTGCTCTAACAGGGATTGTTGTATCCACCTGAAACTTGATATGTGAGACCTCAGACTCATCCTGAACATGTCTGTAAAAGATGACCTCCCCACAGGAAGTGGAACACACAAAACAGGAAGTATACGTTTACGGACACTTTAAATCCACAAAATAAAAGCTTTGTCTTCATGTAAATGTTTTAGTCGTTTAATAATGTTCATGATATCTGTTTTCATGTTTAAAATCATTATTATTTATTTCCCTGTGAAGACACAGGCTTCGCCCTCAGACTGCTGATCAAGGGTCAAAGGTCAGTCGTCGTCCGGTCCACAGATCGCCTTCAAACAGTCGCCGACGTGTCCCGACAAATCTTTCTGAAAACCACAATGACGACAGGAGGAAGTCAGGATTTGTGTGTGTGTGTGTGTGTGTGTGTGTGTGTGTGTCGCCTACTGCAGCTTTAATCAAACACAGGTGCAGAGTGGGCGTGGCCTCACCTCAATGTCAGACAGCAGCGAGCGCTTGTACAGTTTCTTATACTCGGCTTTGATGTTTTTAAGGTCGATCTCAGAGCGACTGACCATGATGCGACAGACGGTCGCCTCACAGGTTCCACTGCCCTGTCAACGACAACAACAATAGAAACAAACACAACAATGACAACAACAAAAACAATAACAAACAAACATGACAACAACAACGACAACAAACGACAACAACAAACAAAAACAACGACAACAAACAAACAAACGACCAAACAAACAACAAAAACAATGACAACAACAAAAACAATGACAACAAGAATGACAACAAACAATGACAAACAAACGACCAAACAAACAAAAACAATGACAACAAAAACAATGACAACAAAAACAACGACAACAAACAAACAACAAAAACAACGACAACAAACAAACAATGACAACAAACCAACAAACAACGACAACAAACAAACAAACAAACGGGTCACATGGTCAGGTGTTTAAAAAGATGAAAAACAGGTGTGATTCTTTACCTCCATGCTGTCGTGGAGTCGCTCTGCAAAGTAAGCGGGTCTGCTCTTCACACACTTGACTGCAGACGACATTTAAACAAACACTTTTACAAGAAATATTAAAAGAAAACTTTGTCCACAGACAATCATTCAGCTTTTTTTAAATTATTAAATGAATTCAAAACGATTTTTCAGCTTCTTAAATGGGAATATGTATAATTTCAGACAGGGACATTTCCCACCAAAATGAAAGTGGCAAAAGTAGTGCCATTGTTCAAGAAAGAAAAAACAAACAAACAAACAAACAAACAAACACAAAAGGACTCTCACACCATCCAAGTTATAGTTAACCTGATGAATTGACCTCTATTGATTGGATCATTTTGGGACGTTGAACATGTCAGACAAGTGGAGACTGTCTCTCAGGACAGAGTATCATGGACACGTGTACAGCTGTCTCTCAGGACAGAGTATCATGGACACGTGTACAACTGTCTCTCAGGACAGAGTATCATGGACACGTGTACAACTGTCTCTCAGGACAGAGTATCATGGACACGTGTACAACTGTCTTTAAGGACAGAGTATCATGGACACGTGTACAACTGTCTCTCAGGACAGAGTATCATGGACACGTGTACAACAAACATGTTTTTGTCAAAATGTCCTAAGAAAAAGAAAAATGACGTATTGTACGATGAATATATGTATTGTGTGGGTAATGGGGGCGGGACTAGATAAGCTTTTGCTTGTCCCGCCTTCCCTTTGGGTTATGTGTATTGTGTGAACTACACTGAGATGATGTGTGATCTCACTGACATGAACATGAATAAAATAAATATCTTAAACAGATCGTCATCATTTCCATGTTTGACAAACACTGATCAACAAATTAAACTAACAATCAGAACTAAGTGAAGTATTGATGAATTACCGATGGCGACCATCAGCTCCTCCAGTTCTCCGGACATTTCTGACTCGATGCTTTTCTGCAGACTTTTCTCGCTGATGTTCTTATACTTGACAAGAGCTGAAAAAAAAAAAAGACTTTATGAAAATCTTTCAAATCACACATCAACAAACTGATCACTGATCAATAAACTGATCACTGATCAACAAACTGATCAATAAACTGATCACTGATCAACAAACTGATCACTGATCAACAAACTGATCAACAAACTGATCACTGATCAACAAACTGATCACTGATCAACAAACTGATCAATAAACTGATCACTGATCAATAAACTGATCACTGATCAACAAACTGATCAATAAACTGATCACTGATCAACAAAATCACTGATGATCAACAAACTGATCACGATCAACAAACTGATCACTGATCAACAAACTGATCAACTGATCACTGATCCGATCACTGATCAACAAACTGATCAATAAACTGATCACTGATCAACAAACTGATCACTGATCAACAAACTGATCACTGATCAACAAACTGATCACTGATCAACAAAATCAATAAACTGATCACTGATCATAAACTGATCACTGATCAACAAACTGATCACTGATCAACAAACTGATCAACAAACTGATCACTGATCAACAAACTGATCACTGATCAACAAACTGATCAATAAACTGATCACTGATCAATAAAGGACTGAAAACAAACTTCGTCTGATTTGAGGGAAACTTTTCTTGCAGAGAATCTCGATGAACGTGGATTCATCTGTTCCCCACTTATCCTCTCCGGCCTGGTACATCGCCTGTGAGACACAGACAGACAGACAGACAGACAGACAGACAGACAGACAGAGATTATATCATAATTAAAATAACGTAACGATTGTATTTGTTTAAAGTTCTTTAATAAGAACAGGAAGTGACCTCAGCGTCTTGGACGGCCTCTTGTTCGTTCACGTCCGCGCTCTCGTCTCTTTCTCCCTGAAACAAAAACACTTTGTATTCTTTAAGGGAAAATGTAAATCCCAGATTAGAACATGAGTTTAATCTGCAGATTAAAACAAGAACGTTGAAAGATTCTGATGTAATGACCACAAACCTCCACCAGGAGCAGCATCGCTTTACGAATGTCTCCGTTCAGTTCGTCCCTCAGGTCTCGAATCAGCAAATATTCTTTCTCTGCAGAGACAAGAAGACGTCCAACATTTAAGACAAACTCATGGACGAGGACCAAACTTTATTGACGTTAGACCTTTGAGGTGGACGTCGTTCAGAGCTTTGATCTCTTGGTTGGTTCTGGACGCAAAGATCTCAATGAGGACGCTGTCTTTGGTCCCGGCTCCCTGTGAAGAAGACAAGAAGACAACAGGAAGTCAAATATTAAAAAGTCTTAGAAAAGTAAACAACACCCTCAAACTGTAAAAAAGCACACCATTAAAAACAGTAAAAACCCTTAAAAAACTATGGAAACCCCTTAAGTGTAAAAAATCAAAAGCCCTTAAACTCCTTCCCTTAGTTAAGTGTAAAATGAAATGAAAGTGACCTTGATGGCGTCCATCACTTCATGACAGTCAAACTCTGCTGGAGTTCTCACCAGCGCCACCACCAGGTCCTCAAAGTCACCGCGGGTCTCACTCTGAAGGTCGTCCACCAGATCCTGAGAGGACACGAGGACACAAACTTCACTTAACTAAATGTTTTCACCTAGTAAAGGTTTTTTTTTTTTAACCTTTACTAAGTGAAAATATTTCGTTTTCGATCTGAAGATCTGATTGAACACACAGAGACAGAGAGACAGACACAGAGAGACAGACAGAGAGACAGACACACAGAGACAGACACACAGAGACACACACACACACACAGAGACAGACACAGAGACAGACAGACACAGAGAGACAGACACACAGAGACAGAGAGATACACAGAGACAGACACACAGAGACACACACACACACACACAGAGACAGACACAGAGACAGACAGAGAGACAGACACAGAGACAGACACACAGAGACACACACAGACACAGAGAGACAGACACACAGAGACAGACACACAGAGACAGACAGAGACACACACACACACACAGACAGACAGACAGAGACAGACACAGAGAGACAGACACACAGAGACAGACACACAGAGACAGACAGAGACACACACACACACAGAGAGAGAGACACAGACAGAGACAGACAGACACACACACAGACACAGAGACAGAGAGACAGACACAGAGACAGACACACAGAGAGCGACAGACACACATAGACAGAGAGACAGACACAGAGACAGAGAGACAGACACAGACACACATAGACAGAGACAGAGAGTCCTCACATTGCCTGTGGCGTCCTGATAAGCTTTGCGGATCAGCTGACGCTCAGCGTTGTCTCTGTGAGTCAAAATGTCGATCAGAATATCTTCTTTAGTTCCTGAAGAATAAACAAAAACAAGTCAACAAACAACAATATGTGTGCGTGCGTGCGTGCGTGTGTGTGCGTGCGGCGTAAGATGCGCGCGCGTGTACGCGGTCGTGCGTGTACCGATCCCGTCCATGGCTTCCTTCAGAGTCTGAGCGTCTTGTTTCGGATCAAATTCTCCGTGATGAATGACCGTTCCTGCCTTTAACAAACAAACGATTAACCCTTAAAAAAGAAAACCCTTAAATACAAGAGTAAAAGCCTTAAGAGCAGTTAAAACCCTTTAACCCTTCACCATATAAAAGTCTTAAAGTCCTTAAAACCCGCTCTGAAACCTGATTTTCAGGACAGTCAGAATCCAGCAGATCTTCCAGATTGTCCTGAAAAACATTTACATTCTCATTTGAAATAAATCAAACTTTATTTAAAACGCTAAAAGAACAATGGGGTTTTTTTTCTTACCCACAACGACAACATGATGACGACACGTTTCCCTGGAAACAAACAAATCACACTTTATTTCAGCTGTTGTCATGACAACATGAACAAGAGACTGAAAATAAAGTTTATCTTCATCTAAATATTTAACACACACACACACACACACACACACGTCATGTCTGGCGGCCATGTTGTCACTGAACAGCCACAAACTGGCTGAACTGTCCCTTTAAACCTTGTCGCCATCTTTGACTTCTTTTTTTCACTTTTAAACACGTGAAATAAAATGTAAAATCCTGTCAAAACAAACAAAAACAATGGAAATAAAGTGAAGATGAAAAGAATCACCTGACGTTTGAAGATGTTCCTGCTGCTGCTGCTGCTGCTGATCTCTCTGTGTGTGTGTGTGTGTGTGTGTGTGAGTGTGAGTCTCAGGTTTAACTGGAAACACCTGCCAAAGTCACCTGGCCACGCCCCCTGTGCACAGGTAGGTGTTGCCTTCAGGGACGGCTCGTTAAACTGACCTTCATAAAAATATGACATTTAATACAATTGACTGCCCTACTTTACCTTATCTTAACTTTTATCTTAAAACGTTTCTTATCTTACTTAACGTGACTTTAATGAACTCATCTTATCTTGTATTTTAATTGTAAGACAAACGAGACAAATTCAGATAGAAAACAGTGTTTGAGGGTGTGGTCGTGTTCATTTGTGTTTTTCTTTCCTTTGTTGAAACTCATTCATACATAAATGACACTTATTAAGTACATTTAGTTTTTCTTTAACTAACCTGCAGGTGTGAGACAGGTGTGAGACAGGTTGAGCCCTAAAGAAAAATCTTCATTCCTCGGCCGCCGTGAGTTTCGGTTAAACCAGTCGAGTTATTCTCTCGTGGCCTTTGACCTCAACATGGCACTTTCACCCAGAGAAGATTTTCATCTGTAAAAACTCACTTTAATAAAGTGAGTAAATAACATAATATAAATAAATAATAAAGTGCTTTTCTGTACCTAATAAAGTGCTTTTCACTTTTCATTGAGTTCATGTGAACAAAAACAACCTTTTTCAAATTTAAATTTCAAACATCTGCAGGATTATAATGAATGACATGAAATTAGGATTAAAAAAGAAGATTCTGATGATTATTTCATTTCATTTTAGGGTGAGTTTATATGACGACATCTTTAAAATGAGGTTTAATAAATAAATAAATTGTTTTTGAATTTAAAAAATGACAAAGATGACTTTTAAAAATATATTTGCATTTAAAATATTTTTTAAATACAAATAAAATAAATAATAAAATGATGATCATTTATTAATTCCACAGATTTTATGACTCTAAATCCATAAATGTAAAGAAAAATAAAGTTTTAAAAAATAAAGTAAAATGACAGTTTGAATTTTTTAAAATCTTTAATTATTAAAAAAAAGGCACCAAAAAAATACAGGCATCATATTCAAAGCATCACAGAACGATAGCACCAAAAATATAACGATATTTCCCACAATTCCCCATTCTCATGTCTCATGATAGGCACACAGTAGAAAGACGATGGAGGGGGCGGAGTCGAAGGGACGACCAGTGTCGCACGCACACGTTTAAAAACACTACAGTGGTTCAACATCAGTAGTGTAACAATAATTATAATAATAACAATAATACGTTATTACAGAGTAAAATAATGATGATAAAAAAAACGTGTGTGTGTGAACATTAAGGCAAAAGTTCGCAGTTGCAGAGACGAAAAATATCGACGTCCAAACTGAAATAAAACAAACTTTGATTTGTTTTGAAAAACGTGAAGAAAATGCGACGTGAAATCTGCAGCTGTCGCAGCTCAGTGCGAAAGAAACGCTGAAAACGGCGAACGGCGGTAAGGCGTGAAAATCCCGTTTTCATTTTTAGCGCAAAGACGGAGCGCGAAGACGAGACGTTTAATTGCACTTGGAAAAGTTTCATTTGCCGCGTTCTTCACGACCACACAAGCTAAATACGTCTATTTTTACGCTAAATTCATCGGAAAAGTGACGATAAAAGAAAATATGAGATAATAATAAAAATAATGATGATAATAAAAGAATCAAGAAAAAAAAGAGAGGACGTCGACGGCAGCAGCAGAGACGGGATTTTGACGCAGTCTTTTTTTCGTAGAAAGGATCGCACACTGAGCTACAGAAGTGAAGTGAGCGTCGGCCATTTTGTGTCTGAAAAACTAGGCAGAGTCAAGATGGAGGTCGAGGAGTCAAAAATATGAAGATGATGATGATGGTGGTGATGATGATGGTGATGATGATGA
Organism: Solea senegalensis; assembly: GCF_019176455.1. Classification (NCBI taxonomy): domain Eukaryota; kingdom Metazoa; phylum Chordata; class Actinopteri; order Pleuronectiformes; family Soleidae; genus Solea; species Solea senegalensis. The sequence continues at coordinate 355,655 of NC_058025.1, read as the reverse complement.
TGGTGATGATGATGATGATGGTGGTGATGATGATGGTGATGATGATGATGGTGGTGATGATGATGATGGTGATGATGATGATGGTGGTGATGATGGTGGTGGTGATGATGGTGGTGATGATGATGATGGTGGTGATGATGATGGTGATGATGATGATGGTGGTGATGATGATGATGGTGGTGACTATGGTGATGGTGATGATGATGATGATGGTGATGATGATGATGATGATGATGGTGGTGATGATGATGATGGTGGTGACTATGGTGATGGTGGTGATGATGATGGTGATGACTATGATGGTGATGGTGATGATGATGATGGTGATGATGGTGGTGATGATGATGATGGTGGTGGTGATGGTGATGATGATGATGATGGTGATGATGATGATGGTGGTGATGATGATGATGGTGGTGACTATGGTGATGGTGATGATGAGGATGATGGTGGTGATGATGATGAGGGTGGTGATGATGATGATGGTGGTGACTATGGTGATGGTGATGATGAGGATGATGGTGGTGACGATGATGAGGGTGGAGGTGACGATGATGACGATGATGGTGGTGGTGGTGACGATGATGGTGACGATGATGATGATGATGGTGGCGGTGATGATGATGTCATGATGATGTCATGAGGCAGAAGACCG
>NC_058025.1:342500-345000 GCF_019176455.1 Solea senegalensis | reverse complement strand
TGCTGACGCCGGGGCCAAAGACCACGCGGCTGTCGCCGGACATGCCGCGGCTCTTGTAGTCGGAGCCGGACTCCAGCGCGCGGAGGCTGCTGCCCTGCGCCGACTTAGCGACAGTGTAGCAGAGAGCGGACACGGTGCTGGAGACGTCACCTGAGGAGGAAACCAGAACGTCACCAGAAAATCAGTGCGGGTCACGTGGCGGCTGCCGCACATGGACAGTTATTCACGGTGCTCCTCACCTTTCCTCTGGACGGGCGCATGGATGAACCCGGAGCTCTCGTTCACGTGGTAGATCTTCTGATCAAACTCCAGAGTGGGCTCGTCCTCGGTGTCGTTGATGTAGACGGAGGCGCGGGTGTTCCCACCCAGCAGCGCGTACACGGGCATGCTCAGCTCCACGCGGAAGCTCTCGCTTCCCTCAAACACTTTGTCGTCGTTAACGATGATGGTGCAGACCTTGGTGTCCTCGCGCTCATCAAACTGGACCTGTAGACGGAGAAGGACACCAGAAGAAATTCCTTTGAGATTAGAAGCTTTCTTTAAGGTCACCGTGGCCTTTTCTCTTGACCTTCATCTGTCCAAGTCCAAGTGAACATTTGTACCAAATCTGAAGAAAGCCTTCAAAGATCAGACACTTTCTTGTAAGTTAGCAGTAGCCTTGTCTGTTGACCTTCAACCTCACATTTCTATCCCGTCCATCTGTGAGTCCAAGTGAACATTTGTACCAAATCAGAAAGTCCTTCATGATGTTCCTGAGATGTTTCACCCTAGCAAAAAAACCCTGACCTTTGACAACCAGAACTGATTCATGTATTTATTTGAGTCCAGAATGACGGAGATGCCATGTTCCCATGGTGATGCCAGCGTGGAGCCATGAGAGGAAACAAACAGTCACACATTGTTACCTGTCCAGCGTACTCCACGTAGTCCTGCTGACCGGGGCGCGACCCCACGCTGCTGCTGGAGGTGGCGCTGCCCTGCTCGGTGCGGCAAAGCACGACGGCGTACTGGTTGAGGTTTCCCGTTCGCTTCACCGTCACCGCCACCGTGCCGGCCTTCTCGCTCACGTTGTAGCTGTGGAAGATCAGAGGAAGTCACGTCGTGTGCGTGTGAGGTTTGGTTTAAATCTAAAGAATCCACGTTAGAGTCCACGTGAACGTCTGAGGAGATAAGACGTTAATGTTTGTGAGGTCATGGAGAGTGAACGTCATGTGTTCATACAAACATGAGGTCACTGTGATCATCAACCATATCATTCCACTCAGTTCCTCTGTAAGTCCAAGTGAACGTTAGAGACAAACATGAGGACGAGGCTCTGTAAGTCCAAGTGAACGTTAGAGACAAACATGAGGACGAGGCTCTGTACGTCCAAGTGAACGTTAGAGACAAACATGAGGACGAGGCTGACACTGACAAACTGACCTTTTGTGCTCAAAGCTGATGAGTGACCACTGAATGTGAAAGACATTGTCTCTGACCACGTTGGGTTTACTGTCCTTCACCAGGAACTTGAAGGTGTCCATCGTCTCCTGGACGTTCTCCTCATGAAGCACGTAGCGGATCAGACCCAGGTTGATGTCAGCTGCAGAGTAACAAGGTCAGAGGTCAGCGATAAAAAGACTCACTTCAAAGCAGGTTCCTTGAACGCACCTCATAGCTGCAACTTTGATATGAATATTCACTGTGTTGGATTTCTTTGTTTGGTAAAAAAAAAACTAAATTCTTTGTTAAAAAACCCCAACATTCTTTTTCGGTAAAAAAAATTAATTCTTTGGTAAAAAAAACGAAATTCTTTGGTAAAACAACAAAATTCTTTGTTTCATAAAAATAAAACCCCAAAATTCTTTGTTTGGTAAAAAAAACCCCAAAATTCTTTGGTAAAAAAACCCCAAAATTCTTTGTTTGGTAAAAAACCAAAATTCTTTGTTTGGTAAAAAAAAACCGAAAATTCTTTGTTTGGTAAAAAAAAACCGAAAATTCTTTGTTTGGTAAAAAAAACCTGAAAATTCTTTGTTTGGTAAAAAAACCCCAAAATTCTTTGTTTGATGTGAGGGAGAGTTCCAGTAAACTGTTTCTACGAGTGACGTCACGACATGAATGAAAGTCTGCAGCCTGAGAGTAAAACACATGAAAGAGCATCGAGGTTAACATGTCACATGATCTCTGCTGCAGCCTGGAGCCGAACACGAGGAGAGGAAAACTGGATCAAAGTGGATTCAAGCATGTTCACCTTGTGTGAAGGTGGTGACAGCATTGCCAGGTTTCATTTTACTCTCCAGGAAACCGTGCGTGGGCTCAGTGGTGATGTCATAGACCAGCTGACTGTCGTCTGTGTCCGGATCCACGGTCAGCAGCTCCTTCTTACTGATCAGGTTTGTGGCCTTGAGGCACAGAAAATAAAGTCATGTCAGACGCTTTTACCAAACTGTTGACACACATGTTTGCATGTTTGTCTGGTTTGTTTCAGTGGTTTTGTTAATGTTTAATATTTTAAAGTTTT
>NC_058025.1:322500-332500 GCF_019176455.1 Solea senegalensis | reverse complement strand
GGCGGCGTTAAAAGACAACAAGCGTTAAAGCGGTGGCGTTAAAAACGGCGGCGTTAAAAGACGAAATTAAAAGAACAAGCGTAAAAAGCATAAAAAGGAACGCAAGCGTTAAAGATCGGCGAAGCGTTAAAAGGGCGGCGGCATTAAAAAGACAACAAGCGTTAAAAAGGCGGCGTTAAAGACAACAAAGCGTTAAAAAGGCGGTGGCGTTAAAGCGGCAGTAAAGACAACGACGTTAAAGGGACAAAAGGCGAAACATTAAATAGGCGGCGTTAAAAACGTTAAAAAGCGATAAAAGCGTAAAAAGGCGGCGTTAAGGCGGTGTTAAAAACGGCGGCAACGAAAACGGCGTTAAAAAGGCAAGGCGTTAAAAAGGCAGCGATAAGGACGGCACTGGCGCACTTCACTGTTTCACTGTTCACTGCCACTGCCATGTTCACTGTTCACTGTCACTGCCATGTTTCACTGTTTCACTGTCGTCACCACTGCTTCACTGCTTGTGTTTCACTGTTTTCACTGTTTCATGCTGTTTTCACTGTTTCACTACTTCCTGCCATGTTTCAGCTTCACTGCCATGTTTCACCTGTTTCACTGCTTCACTGCCATGTTTCACTGCACATGTTTCACTGTTTCACCTGTTTCACTGTTTCCTGCTTTCACACCATGTTTCTACTTCCCTGCCATGTTCACTGCTTCACTACCCATGTTCACTGTTTCCTGCTGCTTCACTGCCATGTTTCACTGCCATGTTTCACTGCCAATTTCACTGCCATGTTCACTGCTTCACTGCCATGTTCACTGTTCACTTGTGCCATGTTCACTGCCCTGTTTCACTGCCATGTTTCACTGCTTCACTGCTTCCCTGTTTCACTGCCCTGTTTCACTGCTTCACTGCCATGTTTCCCGCTTACTGGGCTGCTTCACAGTCCTGCTTCACTGCTTCACTGCTTCACTGTTTCACTGCTTCACTGCCATTTCCTGCTTCACTGCCATGTTCACTGTCCTGCTTCATAGCTTCACTGTTTCACCACTGTCCTGCTTCACTGCTTCACTGTCCTGTTTCACTGCTTCACTGTCCTGTTTCACTGCTTCACAAAAAGGTTAATTTCAGTGAGTTTCACAGCTTTAAAGTCACACATCAAGATCAGCTTCAGGGAGTTTTACTGACTCCATTTCTCAACCAGGATTCAGTCTCCCACTGGTTCATATGTAAAACCACACAATCTGTTCCCCTGCATCATTTAAACCGGCGTCTAACCCTCAACCCCCACTGTGCTGTCACTCAAGAGACATTTAAAACATTTATTTATGTTTAGATGAATGTTTTACAAAAAATGTCACGTGAGACATTTAAAGTGCTGCAGACTGTGTTTCTGAGTTTAATCTGATTTCAATCTGTGACACTTGATCACTTTATTTAGGTTTTGTAAGTTTATTTATCAACTGTGCGTCTCAGTTTATTGCGTTTTAGACAAACATCTCCACTGGCAGCCATGTTTACAACGCTCTGATCATGTGACTGAGTCAACCACTCACTCTTCCACACCAAAACCTCAGAGAGAGAATCATGAATCACAGTTCTGACTCGAGGCTCAATATTGATCACACGTGTCAATAAAGTTTAATCTGAACTCATTAAACCTCAGGTTTGTTCAGGCGTCACAATCTAACCACAGCAAATCACTCTGTTCTACCTGATGGACCCGAAAACCTTATGACACATTCATGTTTCAGACCAGGCGGGAGGAAGATGAGGACGAGATGAGGACGAGATGAGGACGAGATGAAGACGAGATGAAGACGAGATGAAGACGAGATAAGGACGAGATAAGGACGAGATAAGACGAGATGAAGATGAAGTCTGAAGATGAGGATGAGAGATGAGGAGAGATAAAGATGAAGATACAGATAAAGATGAGATAAAGATGAGATAAAGATGAAGATGAGATAAAGATGAGATAAAGATGAAGATGAGATGAAAGATGAGATAAAGATGAAGATGAGATGAAGATGAGATAAAGATGAGATGAAGATGAGATAAAGATGAGATAAAGATGAAGATGAGATAGAGATGATAAAGATGAGATAAAGATGAGATAGAAGATGAGATAAAGATGAGATGATGAGATGAATAAAGATGAGATAAAGATGAAGATGAGATAGATGAGATGAAGATGAGATAAAGATGAGATGAGATGAGAGATGAGAGATGAAGATGAGATGATGAAGATGAGATGAGATGAAGATGAGATGAGATAAAGATGAAGATGAAGATGAGAAGATGAGATGAGAGATGAGATGATGAGATAAAGATGAGATGAAGATGAGATAAAGATAAGATGAAGATGAGATAAAGATGAGATGAAGATGAAGACGAGATGAGATGGAGATGAGGACGAGATAAAGATGAAGATGAGATAAAGATGAAGATGAGATGAGATAAAGACGAGATAAAGATGGAGATGAAGATGAGATAAAGATGAGATAAAGATGAGAGATGATGATAAAGATGAAGATAGATGATAAAGATGAGATAAAGATGAGATAAAGATGAGATGAAGATGAGATGAGATGAAGATGAGATGAAGATGAGATAAAGATGAGATGAAGATGAGATGAAGATGAGATAAAGATGAGATGAAGATGAGATGAAGATGAGATGAAGATGAGATGAAGATGAGATGAAGATGAGATGAAGATGAGATGAGATGAAGATGAGATGAAGATGAGATGAAGATGAGATAAAGATGAGATGAAGATGAGATGAAGATGAGATAAAGATGAGATGAAGATGAGATGAAGATGAGATGAGATCATCCTTTGAGTTGAACAGTGAAAAGTCAGAGCCGCACAGATACTAAGGTTTGATTTAAAGATGAAACTATAAAACCATTTAAAACCTTATTAATGAAATGAAACTGACGTTTATTTGATCTCATGGAGGAAAAAAAGAAAATCTACAGTGAATTCAAAGGAAAGTTAGAAAGTTAAGTGTGAAAATCATTTTCTTTTTTTTACTCCAGGTGTTTAAAAGAGTTTTTCACTTTGAACTCTGAGGTTTGTGTTTTTTCCTCTGACTGTGTCTGAACATGTCTCACCTGTCTCACCTGTCTCTGCTACCTCACCTTGTTCCCACAAACACCCCCACCCCCGCTCCTCCTCCTCCTCCTCCTCCTCCTCCTGAAACAACGTTCCTCTCTTTACATCCTCCAACAATTATCTGTCTTCAAAGCGACGAGGAAAAATCACGATGTTTTCCCGCGCATGTGTGTGTGTGTGTGTGTGTGTGTGTGTGTGTGTGTCACTGCTGCTGTGCTCAGTGTTTGCTGTAATTATCCTGATAACACAGCAGAACTCCTCTCTGCTCCTCTCTGCTCCTCTCTGCTGTCGTCTTTACAGCCTTTTAACACAGATTAGCAGTTGTTGCCTCTGACATCAGTGCTGTTTTTCTAAAGTGCACCGTCCTCCTCCTTTGAGAAAAGTAAAGTAAAGTAAAGTAAAGTAACGTAACGTAACGTAACGTAACGTAACGTAACGTAACGTAACGTAAAGTAAAGTCAAAGCTCAGAGGTGAAGCATGAACACAGGTCTGTGCAGACATTCCCATAATTCCATGGTAACATTCCCATAATTCCATGAAACTTTGGCCTGTGACGCTTTAGTTGAACACATGATTATTGTTTTAATGAAAGACTTCATGTTGACATTTATGACACATTGATTTTGAATGAAATGTTTACAAACAAATATTTACCAAGCTAAGAGTAAAAAAACGTGATCTAGCTTATTGTTATTATTATTTTTTATCAGGGACATTAACCTGTCAGGGACAAAAGAAGAAGATTATAATCCTGTATATTTACATGTTTAATGATCTCACTTTAAACTGACACCAAACCAGATTTAAGGGATTCTTTCACGAGTTAAAACCAGAATATTTTGTATGATAACAGCGTGTTTTTAGATGACAACACTGACTCAGGCGAGTCATAATCTCACAGATAGAATCTCACAGATATAATCTCTGAAACACCTAAAGAGAAGACATGATACGTGCTGGTGTATGAGGGATTAAAAAAATCCAAAATATAATCTGATGTTAGGCCATTGAGGCTTTATATGAGTGATGGGATTATTACACTCACTGTTAATCTGAGAATATTTACAACGTTAGCTCAGGTGTGTTTTCATTTTTCTGTTTCCATGAGACGCAGAAAAAAACTTCTTCCTGTTTCAACATGTCACTCACTCACACACACACACACACACACACGCAGTCTTGTCTAAAGTACTTTAAAGTGGTACTTTTACAGTAAAAATATGTCGTATAGAAAATGATGTGACCAGGAAGTGACTTTTTTATAAAGTTTTTGACATTTAAATATACAGAGTATTTATATAAACAATTTACTCACATTATGAAAAACTACTCATTTCATTTCATTAGAAAACTAAATTCATCACATGAGCTCTATGTGTGTGTGTGTGTATCTTTGTCATGTGACAGGTTACAGTGGGCGGGGCTCGAGACACTTCACTAGCACGGCATGCTAATGCTACAAACACAGAAATGAACAGAAACAGAAACAAATGCTAACGCTTGTGCAGGTGTTTTCAAAATGAGTCGGCATAAAAACGACAGGATGTTAGCCTGATGCTAACACTTGTGCAGGTGTTTTCAAAATGAGTCGGCATAAAAACGACAGGATGTTAGCCTGATGCTAACATTTTTGTAGGTGAGTCAGCAGATTTTTCTTCTGTTTGTTATTGTTCTTATATAATAGCTAACCAAGGAGCCAGGCTAGCACGCTAATGCTATCGAAGCAGCCAAACCCAGACGGCTGTGACGACTTTTTACGATGTTTTACAAAGGTTAGATAGTTAGCATTAAGTTGCTAACACTCTTCTCTGTGGGAAACCCAGGTGCGACACAGTATTAGCTAGGGCTGAACGATATATCGTTATCGTATCGATATCTAGATATGAACATTCAAGATATTCATATCGAAAAAGCAACGATATAAACAAAATAGATTTTCCCCCGCGCTCGCCCTGCATGTACAGCTCTGGCGGTCACAATAAACTTCATTTTTACGATTGCCCTTGAATGCACCACTACGGCCAGCCAACCACAAACCTTATTTCATGCTTGCTGTGGAACGACAGCTGAAGCCAACCAATGACAAACATAGGAGGGCGGGAGGGAGACGGAGACTGAGACACGCACATACACACACACATACACACACACACACGACATACACAGCGGGAAAGAAAAGTGACAGAAGATAATGCGGCCGGTGGCGATTTTGTGCCAAAACATAAATCATCCTCCATTATTTGGAGGTATTTTGGATTTTAAAAAGGATGTCAACCCGAGCGAGGTGTTGTGCAGGTCGTGCTTGGCGAAAATTGCAACGAACCAAGGTAGCACAACAAACATGTTTCACCACCTGAAACAACACCATCGCGTGCTGCACGAAGAGTGTATTACAATGAGAGAAACACCGGGGACTTCTCAGGTATCCCAAAAGAAGCCCAAGTTAAGTGTGTTTACTGATGCGTTCAGTAGTGTTACACCATATGAGTCGACGTCCACCAGACATAAAGGCGTTACAGACGCTATAACATGCCACATTGCAAAAGACATGGTACCCGTGTACACAGTCTCACAGTGAGTTCTCATCAATAAAACACTTTCCATGTGGAAAGTTTCCACAGTCTTTTGTATTATGATGTTTTTATTTTTCTGAAAAATGCTTGCTTTTCACCGAACCCGTAGTCATATCGTATCATATCGATATCGAGATATCTGGCATGAATATCGAGATATGAAATTTTGTCCATATCGTTCAGCCCTAGTATTAGCATCATCTGAGCTAACCAGCTAAGCACCAACATGGATGTTTCACACAAACTGAATAAAGAACTGGCCATGCTCACTTTCCCAGTGGCCACACATGGTACTGCAACAAAAATACTCATGTGACCCAAAAAGCAATTTTCCCATAGACCACAAGAGTGCAACGTGTGGAGACATGGACATTAGCATTTATAGATGAATGAATACATTATAGCGGCTCTGATGAAGACACCTGGAAATGTCTCAGAGAGAGGACGACTCAAACACTTGAGACTGAAAATGTCTCAACAAGAAAATCACAAGTTTAACTTTGAAAAACAACAAGAGAGACAAACTGCACAAGCTGACTTCATCTTCATCTTCTTCATCACTTCAGCCACCATGAATTATACATCACACACACACACACACAATAAAACATGAACAGAGTGGTCGTTTTAAAAGTCACTTACTGCGTACGCTGAGCCCTCGTAGACACAAGCTCCTGCAGGAAGACACAGTGTTAGCATTAGCACTGTTCATGTTTCAGATCTTAAATGAAACAAATAAAACTCACAAATATTGTTATTGATCATTACTGATATTTATCGATCGTTATTGATCATTATTGATCATTAATGGTTCATGTTCTCAGATCACGGGCGACGTCACTTCTGTCGTAAATGAAGTGAAAAAGCGAACGTGGTCCAAACCTCAGTGAAATACAGAGAACCCTGAAATATTCACTTTCATAAGGAGCGAGTGTGAAGGTTCATGTTGTTCACGATGCTTTTCATTCACAGTGAGTCACTTTTGTTCTTCTCTGTCAGACTTGACTGAGGGAGCGTTTGTGAGTATACAGCAGCAGTGCAGGGGCGGGTGGAGACAAGTTGGAAACAAGACAAGTTACTGCTGCTGCTGTTACTGCTGCTGCTGCTGTTGTTACTGCTGCTGCTGTTACTGCTGCTTACTGCTGCTGCTTACTGCTGCTGCTGCTGGTTACTGCTGCTGCTGTTTGCTGCTGCTGTTACTGCTACTGCTGTTACTGCTGCTGCTGTTACTGCTGCTGTTACTGCTGCTGCTGTTACTGCTGCTGCTGTTACTGCTGCTGTTACTGCTGCTGCTGTTGCTGCTGTTACTGCTGCTGCTGTTACTGTTGCTGCTGTTACTGTTGCTGCTGTTACTGCTGCTGTTGCTGCTGCTGCTGCTGCTGCTGCTGCAGAGCATCTAAGATTCTGAATGTGATGTAAGTCTAAAGAGTTCCATGGATTGACAGAAGAGTTTGGATGTTTAAGGAGGTGACGACGAGGTCGAGTCAGGTTACTTTAATCCAGACTTAGATAATTCAGGCTGACCATAAACTCAAGCCTCAGGACTTAATCTTTCTTCTCTCACTGACTTTGATGCTTGAACACATTCACACACACACACACACACACAAACACACACACACTAAACTAAAAAAACTCTTTCAACCAGAGTTTAAATCAGAGTCTGGTTTAAACTCTGGTTTAAACCAAACAGGTCAATAATTATGTTTATGAAGCTCCAGGTCTCCTGGAATTCCCTCCAGGAGACCTGGAGCCAGAACATCCAGGAGTGTCCTGGAGGGAATTCCAGGATGTGCATACAGTAACTTGATGAATGAATGAATGACTTTTGTCACTGACTGAAGTGTGTGTGTGTGTGTGTGTGTGTTCAAACTTAAACATTTGAAAACACTGACCGTGGATTCCAGTGGAGACACAGAGGATCTGGATCAGGATCCGGAACCGGGTCGGAGTGAAGAAGGTCCAGCAGCTGCTTCCACGCGCGGCCATGATCTGAACCGGAGCGGCTTCTAATCCAGATCCAGATTAAATCCGGAGGGAAACAAAGTCACAAACTCACAAATGTCACGTGAGTGTTTTTATCTAAAATCTATCTGCGCATTTTTATCTGGATTCTGATCTTAAAAAGATCCACGACTGAGATCAGCGGGAGACCGGGTTCAGCGCCTCCGTGTGCGAGTCTCCGCTCGCGGACTGAGACCTGGTTCAGACCTGAACTGAGACCTGGTGCAGACGAGGTCTCCGCCGCGTCTTTTCCTCTTCTTCACAAACACACTCTCACTAACTCCGCCACAAAATACACATGAAATCCTTCTGCGGGTCCGGGTCCGGGTCCGGGTCCGGGTCCAGCAGCAGCAGAGGTGCAGGTCTTCGCAGGAACCAGCTCTGGACCGTGTGTGTGTGTGTGTGTATTCACTCCTACAACGACTGTTTGCTTTAGAATTCACTTCGCGAGCGGAGATCGGGTCCCGCGAGCCTCCGATCCTCCCCTTTAGCCCCCTCACTCCTCGCTCTCTCCGCACACACACACACACACGGTCCCGCTGCTGGAATCAATAAACGATATTATCAGATATCGTCATAAAAAATGGCTAAATTGTGCTCCTTTGATTACAGATTTGTTTAAGGTTGAACAGATTTTTATCGACTGAAATTGTGTAAAAATAATATTTATCGTTGCTTATGAGATTTAATAAATAGTCTCTGAACTCTACCATGTTTTTATTTATTGCTGTTATCGCATATCGTCATAGTAACATTGAATAAAATAACATTAAACGTGATTGTTGCTTATGATGTTTTATTATTAGAATTCTGAACTGTTTAAAGATCAACATTATTGTGATTATTATTTTATTATACTTCCAGGAACAAACTCAAGGATGCATTCCATTTACATCGGAGCTCGGAAGTCGGAACTGAGAGTGACGTCATCTCCGAGGACATGACAAAAATTCGAATATTCGCCTTGTTTCATCGTTTCTGTGATGAAGTGGTGAATCCGTGTCTCTAGCTCCCTCAGGTGGTAGAAAAGTGACGCACGTTCACATTAAAGTGGTAAATAAATCACTTTTGTTCAAAAACAAACTCAAGTGACAATAATAAATAAAACAAAAAAAGATCAGGAAATGAATCTGAAAACAACATAAATCCAAATCATTCCTTTACATTTCCACGTGTGTTAAAGTCCATTATTGTAAATAAATATACAATAAATGCAATAATATGTGCGTGTGTGTATGTGTGAGTGCGTGTGTGTGAGTGCGTGTGTGTGAGTGTTTGAGTGTGTGTGTGTTTGAGTGTGTGTGTGTTTGAGTAATAGCGTGTGTGTGTGTGTGTGTTTAGTGTGTGTGTTTGAGTAATAGCGTGTGTGTGTGTGTTTAGTGTGTGTGTTTGAGTGTGTGCTGTGTGTGTGTGTGTGTGTGTGTGTTTAGTATGCTGTGTGTGTGTGTGTGTTTAGTGTGTGCGTGCGTGTGTGTGTGATGCGTGTGTGTGTGTGTTTGAGTGTGTGGGTGGCTGTGGAGTGTGTGTGTGTTTGAGTGTGTGCGTGCGTGTGTGTGTGATGACAGTAAAGTGCAGCAGTGAGATTCCTCAGCGTCACATGACAGAAACCTGATCTCCTCTCAGAGTCTTTGTCCTCTGCAGGAACCTGGATCACAATCACTTTTGTGCTTGAATGAATGAATGAATGAATGAATGAGACTCATTTTCTGCTGCTTTTGTCTGTGGCCCACAACTATTTTTAACCTCCACACAGTGACACAGCAGCAGCAGTAGTAACAGCAGCAGTAACAGCAGCAGCAGCAGTAACAGCAGCAGTAACAGCAGTAACAGCAGTAACAGACAGACAGACACACACACAGACACACAGACAGATGTTTGACAATAATAATAAACTCACTGACATCAGCCCTGATATTTTTATCATTTCCACCATTTTTAGTAGTAACATCTCTCTCTGTGGCTGATGATCCTGTTACATCATCATCATCATCATCATCATCATCAGCTGCTGCTTCCTATTTTCTCCACAGGGACAAACAAACACTCATTATTGGACTGAATATCATCATCAACCTGTGCAGCAGCAGAGGAACGCTGGCTAATCAAGTGCTACACTTCAGTGCACACACACACACACACACGCACACACACACATGCACGCCATCAATAATATGCACACACACACACACACACACATGTACACACACACATGTACACACACACATGCACACACACACAGCACACACACACGCACACACAATATTATGCACACACACACATGCGCACACACACACATGCACACACACATGCACACACACACATG